>NC_086383.1:63229341-63330830 GCF_036588685.1 Mytilus trossulus | reverse complement strand
TAATACAATCTTTATATATACAGAGTCAATGATTTGGTTGAATTTTATGGACATTGAAAGAACAGGGGGGTCTCAACCTCATTTGAGCGGTCTCGGGTAGGTTTTCGCTATATATTTTGAATATCCAACTGGCACTTTGGGCGCTCCGTAAACATAGAAGACAGGAAGTGTACCCAAAGTCCTTTTAGTCACGTTTGTATCTACCTATTGACTAAATGTCTGTTAAATATTAGAAAGATTGAGAGGTCAGGGGGCTCTCACCATCACCCTGTGCCCTTTGTCCTAAAATTTGGACATTTTTTGACTGAAAAGTGACAATCTTAGCCCTCCGTAGATATTGAAGATGACGTTTTTCTGGAAACTCCATCTAATACAATCTTTATATATACAGAGTCAATGATTTGGTTGAGTTTATGGACATTGAAAGAACAGGGGGGTCTCAACCTCATTTGAGCGGTCTCGGGTAGGTTTTCGCTATATATTTTGAATATCCAACTGGCACTTTGGGCGCTCCGTAAACATAGAAGACAGGAAGTGTACCCAAAGATCTTTTAGTCACGTTTGTATCTACCTATTGACTAAATGTCTGTTAAATATTAGAAAGATTGAGAGATCAGGGGGCTCTCACCATCACCCTGTGCCCTTTGTCCTAAAATTTGGACATTTTTTGACTGAAAAGTGACAATCTTAGCCCTCCGTAGATATTGAAGATGACGTTTTTCTGGAAACTCCATCTAATACAATCTTTATATATACAGAGTCAATGATTTGGTTGAATTTTATGGACATTGAAAGAACAGGGGGGTCTCAACCTCATTTGAGCGGTCTCGGGTAGGTTTTCGCTATATATTTTGAATATCCAACTGGCACTTTGGGCGCTCCGTAAACATAGAAGACAGGAAGTGTACCCAAAGTCCTTTTAGTCACGTTTGTATCTACCTATTGACTAAATGTCTGTTAAATATTAGAAAGATTGAGAGGTCAGGGGGCTCTCACCATCACCCTGTGCCCTTTGTCCTAAAATTTGGACATTTTTTGACTGAAAAGTGACAATCTTAGCCCTCCGTAGATATTGAAGATGACGTTTTTCTGGAAACTCCATCTAATACAATCTTTATATATACAGAGTCAATGATTTGGTTGAGTTTTATGGACATTGAAAGAACAGGGGGGTCTCAACCTCATTTGAGCGGTCTCGGGTAGGTTTTCGCTATATATTTTGAATATCCAACTGGCACTTTGGGCGCTCCGTAAACATAGAAGACAGGAAGTGTACCCAAAGATCTTTTAGTCACGTTTGTATCTACCTATTGACTAAATGTCTGTTAAATATTAGAAAGATTGAGAGATCAGGGGGCTCTCACCATCACCCTGTGCCCTTTGTCCTAAAATTTGGACATTTTTTGACTGAAAAGTGACAATCTTAGCCCTCCGTAGATATTGAAGATGACGTTTTTCTGGAAACTCCATCTAATACAATCTTTATATATACAGAGTCAATGATTTGGTTGAATTTTATGGACATTGAAAGAACAGGGGGGTCTCAACCTCATTTGAGCGGTCTCGGGTAGGTTTTCGCTATATATTTTGAATATCCAACTGGCACTTTGGGCGCTCCGTAAACATAGAAGACAGGAAGTGTACCCAAAGTCCTTTTAGTCACGTTTGTATCTACCTATTGACTAAATGTCTGTTAAATATTAGAAAGATTGAGAGATCAGGGGGCTCTCACCATCACCCTGTGCCCTTTGTCCTAAAATTTGGACATTTTTTGACTGAAAAGTGACAATCTTAGCCCTCCGTAGATATTGAAGATGACGTTTTTCTGGAAACTCCATCTAATACAATCTTTATATATACAGAGTCAATGATTTGGTTGAATTTTATGGACATTGAAAGAACAGGGGGGTCTCAACCTCATTTGAGCGGTCTCGGGTAGGTTTTCGCTATATATTTTGAATATCCAACTGGCACTTTGGGCGCTCCGTAAACATAGAAGACAGGAAGTGTACCCAAAGTCCTTTTAGTCACGTTTGTATCTACCTATTGACTAAATGTCTGTTAAATATTAGAAAGATTGAGAGATCAGGGGGCTCTCACCATCACCCTGTGCCCTTTGTCCTAAAATTTGGACATTTTTTGACTGAAAAGTGACAATCTTAGCCCTCCGTAGATATTGAAGATGACGTTTTTCTGGAAACTCCATCTAATACAATCTTTATATATACAGAGTCAATGATTTGGTTGAATTTTATGGACATTGAAAGAACAGGGGGGTCTCAACCTCATTTGAGCGGTCTCGGGTAGGTTTTCGCTATATATTTTGAATATCCAACTGGCACTTTGGGCGCTCCGTAAACATAGAAGACAGGAAGTGTACCCAAAGTCCTTTTAGTCACGTTTGTATCTACCTATTGACTAAATGTCTGTTAAATATTAGAAAGATTGAGAGATCAGGGGGCTCTCACCATCACCCTGTGCCCTTTGTCCTAAAATTTGGACATTTTTTGACTGAAAAGTGACAATCTTAGCCCTCCGTAGATATTGAAGATGACGTTTTTCTGGAAACTCCATCTAATACAATCTTTATATATACAGAGTCAATGATTTGGTTGAGTTTTATGGACATTGAAAGAACAGGGGGGTCTCAACCTCATTTGAGCGGTCTCGGGTAGGTTTTCGCTATATATTTTGAATATCCAACTGGCACTTTGGGCGCTCCGTAAACATAGAAGACAGGAAGTGTACCCAAAGATCTTTTAGTCACGTTTGTATCTACCTATTGACTAAATGTCTGTTAAATATTAGAAAGATTGAGAGATCAGGGGGCTCTCACCATCACCCTGTGCCCTTTGTCCTAAAATTTGGACATTTTTTGACTGAAAAGTGACAATCTTAGCCCTCCGTAGATATTGAAGATGACGTTTTTCTGGAAACTCCATCTAATACAATCTTTATATATACAGAGTCAATGATTTGGTTGAATTTTATGGACATTGAAAGAACAGGGGGGTCTCAACCTCATTTGAGCGGTCTCGGGTAGGTTTTCGCTATATATTTTGAATATCCAACTGGCACTTTGGGCGCTCCGTAAACATAGAAGACAGGAAGTGTACCCAAAGTCCTTTTAGTCACGTTTGTATCTACCTATTGACTAAATGTCTGTTAAATATTAGAAAGATTGAGAGGTCAGGGGGCTCTCACCATCACCCTGTGCCCTTTGTCCTAAAATTTGGACATTTTTTGACTGAAAAGTGACAATCTTAGCCCTCCGTAGATATTGAAGATGACGTTTTTCTGGAAACTCCATCTAATACAATCTTTATATATACAGAGTCAATGATTTGGTTGAGTTTTATGGACATTGAAAGAACAGGGGGGTCTCAACCTCATTTGAGCGGTCTCGGGTAGGTTTTCGCTATATATTTTGAATATCCAACTGGCACTTTGGGCGCTCCGTAAACATAGAAGACAGGAAGTGTACCCAAAGATCTTTTAGTCACGTTTGTATCTACCTATTGACTAAATGTCTGTTAAATATTAGAAAGATTGAGAGATCAGGGGGCTCTCACCATCACCCTGTGCCCTTTGTCCTAAAATTTGGACATTTTTTGACTGAAAAGTGACAATCTTAGCCCTCCGTAGATATTGAAGATGACGTTTTTCTGGAAACTCCATCTAATACAATCTTTATATATACAGAGTCAATGATTTGGTTGAATTTTATGGACATTGAAAGAACAGGGGGGTCTCAACCTCATTTGAGCGGTCTCGGGTAGGTTTTCGCTATATATTTTGAATATCCAACTGGCACTTTGGGCGCTCCGTAAACATAGAAGACAGGAAGTGTACCCAAAGTCCTTTTAGTCACGTTTGTATCTACCTATTGACTAAATGTCTGTTAAATATTAGAAAGATTGAGAGATCAGGGGGCTCTCACCATCACCCTGTGCCCTTTGTCCTAAAATTTGGACATTTTTTGACTGAAAAGTGACAATCTTAGCCCTCCGTAGATATTGAAGATGACGTTTTTCTGGAAACTCCATCTAATACAATCTTTATATATACAGAGTCAATGATTTGGTTGAGTTTTATGGACATTGAAAGAACAGGGGGGTCTCAACCTCATTTGAGCGGTCTCGGGTAGGTTTTCGCTATATATTTTGAATATCCAACTGGCACTTTGGGCGCTCCGTAAACATAGAAGACAGGAAGTGTACCCAAAGATCTTTTAGTCACGTTTGTATCTACCTATTGACTAAATGTCTGTTAAATATTAGAAAGATTGAGAGATCAGGGGGCTCTCACCATCACCCTGTGCCCTTTGTCCTAAAATTTGGACATTTTTTGACTGAAAAGTGACAATCTTAGCCCTCCGTAGATATTGAAGATGACGTTTTTCTGGAAACTCCATCTAATACAATCTTTATATATACAGAGTCAATGATTTGGTTGAATTTTATGGACATTGAAAGAACAGGGGGGTCTCAACCTCATTTGAGCGGTCTCGGGTAGGTTTTCGCTATATATTTTGAATATCCAACTGGCACTTTGGGCGCTCCGTAAACATAGAAGACAGGAAGTGTACCCAAAGTCCTTTTAGTCACGTTTGTATCTACCTATTGACTAAATGTCTGTTAAATATTAGAAAGATTGAGAGGTCAGGGGGCTCTCACCATCACCCTGTGCCCTTTGTCCTAAAATTTGGACATTTTTTGACTGAAAAGTGACAATCTTAGCCCTCCGTAGATATTGAAGATGACGTTTTTCTGGAAACTCCATCTAATACAATCTTTATATATACAGAGTCAATGATTTGGTTGAGTTTTATGGACATTGAAAGAACAGGGGGGTCTCAACCTCATTTGAGCGGTCTCGGGTAGGTTTTCGCTATATATTTTGAATATCCAACTGGCACTTTGGGCGCTCCGTAAACATAGAAGACAGGAAGTGTACCCAAAGATCTTTTAGTCACGTTTGTATCTACCTATTGACTAAATGTCTGTTAAATATTAGAAAGATTGAGAGATCAGGGGGCTCTCACCATCACCCTGTGCCCTTTGTCCTAAAATTTGGACATTTTTTGACTGAAAAGTGACAATCTTAGCCCTCCGTAGATATTGAAGATGACGTTTTTCTGGAAACTCCATCTAATACAATCTTTATATATACAGAGTCAATGATTTGGTTGAATTTTATGGACATTGAAAGAACAGGGGGGTCTCAACCTCATTTGAGCGGTCTCGGGTAGGTTTTCGCTATATATTTTGAATATCCAACTGGCACTTTGGGCGCTCCGTAAACATAGAAGACAGGAAGTGTACCCAAAGTCCTTTTAGTCACGTTTGTATCTACCTATTGACTAAATGTCTGTTAAATATTAGAAAGATTGAGAGGTCAGGGGGCTCTCACCATCACCCTGTGCCCTTTGTCCTAAAATTTGGACATTTTTTGACTGAAAAGTGACAATCTTAGCCCTCCGTAGATATTGAAGATGACGTTTTTCTGGAAACTCCATCTAATACAATCTTTATATATACAGAGTCAATGATTTGGTTGAGTTTTATGGACATTGAAAGAACAGGGGGGTCTCAACCTCATTTGAGCGGTCTCGGGTAGGTTTTCGCTATATATTTTGAATATCCAACTGGCACTTTGGGCGCTCCGTAAACATAGAAGACAGGAAGTGTACCCAAAGATCTTTTAGTCACGTTTGTATCTACCTATTGACTAAATGTCTGTTAAATATTAGAAAGATTGAGAGATCAGGGGGCTCTCACCATCACCCTGTGCCCTTTGTCCTAAAATTTGGACATTTTTTGACTGAAAAGTGACAATCTTAGCCCTCCGTAGATATTGAAGATGACGTTTTTCTGGAAACTCCATCTAATACAATCTTTATATATACAGAGTCAATGATTTGGTTGAATTTTATGGACATTGAAAGAACAGGGGGGTCTCAACCTCATTTGAGCGGTCTCGGGTAGGTTTTCGCTATATATTTTGAATATCCAACTGGCACTTTGGGCGCTCCGTAAACATAGAAGACAGGAAGTGTACCCAAAGTCCTTTTAGTCACGTTTGTATCTACCTATTGACTAAATGTCTGTTAAATATTAGAAAGATTGAGAGATCAGGGGGCTCTCACCATCACCCTGTGCCCTTTGTCCTAAAATTTGGACATTTTTTGACTGAAAAGTGACAATCTTAGCCCTCCGTAGATATTGAAGATGACGTTTTTCTGGAAACTCCATCTAATACAATCTTTATATATACAGAGTCAATGATTTGGTTGAATTTTATGGACATTGAAAGAACAGGGGGGTCTCAACCTCATTTGAGCGGTCTCGGGTAGGTTTTCGCTATATATTTTGAATATCCAACTGGCACTTTGGGCGCTCCGTAAACATAGAAGACAGGAAGTGTACCCAAAGTCCTTTTAGTCACGTTTGTATCTACCTATTGACTAAATGTCTGTTAAATATTAGAAAGATTGAGAGATCAGGGGGCTCTCACCATCACCCTGTGCCCTTTGTCCTAAAATTTGGACATTTTTTGACTGAAAAGTGACAATCTTAGCCCTCCGTAGATATTGAAGATGACGTTTTTCTGGAAACTCCATCTAATACAATCTTTATATATACAGAGTCAATGATTTGGTTGAGTTTTATGGACATTGAAAGAACAGGGGGGTCTCAACCTCATTTGAGCGGTCTCGGGTAGGTTTTCGCTATATATTTTGAATATCCAACTGGCACTTTGGGCGCTCCGTAAACATAGAAGACAGGAAGTGTACCCAAAGATCTTTTAGTCACGTTTGTATCTACCTATTGACTAAATGTCTGTTAAATATTAGAAAGATTGAGAGATCAGGGGGCTCTCACCATCACCCTGTGCCCTTTGTCCTAAAATTTGGACATTTTTTGACTGAAAAGTGACAATCTTAGCCCTCCGTAGATATTGAAGATGACGTTTTTCTGGAAACTCCATCTAATACAATCTTTATATATACAGAGTCAATGATTTGGTTGAATTTTATGGACATTGAAAGAACAGGGGGGTCTCAACCTCATTTGAGCGGTCTCGGGTAGGTTTTCGCTATATATTTTGAATATCCAACTGGCACTTTGGGCGCTCCGTAAACATAGAAGACAGGAAGTGTACCCAAAGTCCTTTTAGTCACGTTTGTATCTACCTATTGACTAAATGTCTGTTAAATATTAGAAAGATTGAGAGGTCAGGGGGCTCTCACCATCACCCTGTGCCCTTTGTCCTAAAATTTGGACATTTTTTGACTGAAAAGTGACAATCTTAGCCCTCCGTAGATATTGAAGATGACGTTTTTCTGGAAACTCCATCTAATACAATCTTTATATATACAGAGTCAATGATTTGGTTGAGTTTTATGGACATTGAAAGAACAGGGGGGTCTCAACCTCATTTGAGCGGTCTCGGGTAGGTTTTCGCTATATATTTTGAATATCCAACTGGCACTTTGGGCGCTCCGTAAACATAGAAGACAGGAAGTGTACCCAAAGATCTTTTAGTCACGTTTGTATCTACCTATTGACTAAATGTCTGTTAAATATTAGAAAGATTGAGAGATCAGGGGGCTCTCACCATCACCCTGTGCCCTTTGTCCTAAAATTTGGACATTTTTTGACTGAAAAGTGACAATCTTAGCCCTCCGTAGATATTGAAGATGACGTTTTTCTGGAAACTCCATCTAATACAATCTTTATATATACAGAGTCAATGATTTGGTTGAATTTTATGGACATTGAAAGAACAGGGGGGTCTCAACCTCATTTGAGCGGTCTCGGGTAGGTTTTCGCTATATATTTTGAATATCCAACTGGCACTTTGGGCGCTCCGTAAACATAGAAGACAGGAAGTGTACCCAAAGTCCTTTTAGTCACGTTTGTATCTACCTATTGACTAAATGTCTGTTAAATATTAGAAAGATTGAGAGGTCAGGGGGCTCTCACCATCACCCTGTGCCCTTTGTCCTAAAATTTGGACATTTTTTGACTGAAAAGTGACAATCTTAGCCCTCCGTAGATATTGAAGATGACGTTTTTCTGGAAACTCCATCTAATACAATCTTTATATATACAGAGTCAATGATTTGGTTGAGTTTTATGGACATTGAAAGAACAGGGGGGTCTCAACCTCATTTGAGCGGTCTCGGGTAGGTTTTCGCTATATATTTTGAATATCCAACTGGCACTTTGGGCGCTCCGTAAACATAGAAGACAGGAAGTGTACCCAAAGATCTTTTAGTCACGTTTGTATCTACCTATTGACTAAATGTCTGTTAAATATTAGAAAGATTGAGAGATCAGGGGGCTCTCACCATCACCCTGTGCCCTTTGTCCTAAAATTTGGACATTTTTTGACTGAAAAGTGACAATCTTAGCCCTCCGTAGATATTGAAGATGACGTTTTTCTGGAAACTCCATCTAATACAATCTTTATATATACAGAGTCAATGATTTGGTTGAATTTTATGGACATTGAAAGAACAGGGGGGTCTCAACCTCATTTGAGCGGTCTCGGGTAGGTTTTCGCTATATATTTTGAATATCCAACTGGCACTTTGGGCGCTCCGTAAACATAGAAGACAGGAAGTGTACCCAAAGTCCTTTTAGTCACGTTTGTATCTACCTATTGACTAAATGTCTGTTAAATATTAGAAAGATTGAGAGATCAGGGGGCTCTCACCATCACCCTGTGCCCTTTGTCCTAAAATTTGGACATTTTTTGACTGAAAAGTGACAATCTTAGCCCTCCGTAGATATTGAAGATGACGTTTTTCTGGAAACTCCATCTAATACAATCTTTATATATACAGAGTCAATGATTTGGTTGAATTTTATGGACATTGAAAGAACAGGGGGGTCTCAACCTCATTTGAGCGGTCTCGGGTAGGTTTTCGCTATATATTTTGAATATCCAACTGGCACTTTGGGCGCTCCGTAAACATAGAAGACAGGAAGTGTACCCAAAGTCCTTTTAGTCACGTTTGTATCTACCTATTGACTAAATGTCTGTTAAATATTAGAAAGATTGAGAGATCAGGGGGCTCTCACCATCACCCTGTGCCCTTTGTCCTAAAATTTGGACATTTTTTGACTGAAAAGTGACAATCTTAGCCCTCCGTAGATATTGAAGATGACGTTTTTCTGGAAACTCCATCTAATACAATCTTTATATATACAGAGTCAATGATTTGGTTGAATTTTATGGACATTGAAAGAACAGGGGGGTCTCAACCTCATTTGAGCGGTCTCGGGTAGGTTTTCGCTATATATTTTGAATATCCAACTGGCACTTTGGGCGCTCCGTAAACATAGAAGACAGGAAGTGTACCCAAAGTCCTTTTAGTCACGTTTGTATCTACCTATTGACTAAATGTCTGTTAAATATTAGAAAGATTGAGAGATCAGGGGGCTCTCACCATCACCCTGTGCCCTTTGTCCTAAAATTTGGACATTTTTTGACTGAAAAGTGACAATCTTAGCCCTCCGTAGATATTGAAGATGACGTTTTTCTGGAAACTCCATCTAATACAATCTTTATATATACAGAGTCAATGATTTGGTTGAGTTTTATGGACATTGAAAGAATAGGGGGGTCTCAACCTCATTTGAGCGGTCTCGGGTAGGTTTTCGCTATATATTTTGAATATCCAACTGGCACTTTGGGCGCTCCGTAAACATAGAAGACAGGAAGTGTACCCAAAGATCTTTTAGTCACGTTTGTATCTACCTATTGACTAAATGTCTGTTAAATATTAGAAAGATTGAGAGATCAGGGGGCTCTCACCATCACCCTGTGCCCTTTGTCCTAAAATTTGGACATTTTTTGACTGAAAAGTGACAATCTTAGCCCTCCGTAGATATTGAAGATGACGTTTTTCTGGAAACTCCATCTAATACAATCTTTATATATACAGAGTCAATGATTTGGTTGAATTTTATGGACATTGAAAGAACAGGGGGGTCTCAACCTCATTTGAGCGGTCTCGGGTAGGTTTTCGCTATATATTTTGAATATCCAACTGGCACTTTGGGCGCTCCGTAAACATAGAAGACAGGAAGTGTACCCAAAGTCCTTTTAGTCACGTTTGTATCTACCTATTGACTAAATGTCTGTTAAATATTAGAAAGATTGAGAGGTCAGGGGGCTCTCACCATCACCCTGTGCCCTTTGTCCTAAAATTTGGACATTTTTTGACTGAAAAGTGACAATCTTAGCCCTCCGTAGATATTGAAGATGACGTTTTTCTGGAAACTCCATCTAATACAATCTTTATATATACAGAGTCAATGATTTGGTTGAGTTTTATGGACATTGAAAGAACAGGGGGGTCTCAACCTCATTTGAGCGGTCTCGGGTAGGTTTTCGCTATATATTTTGAATATCCAACTGGCACTTTGGGCGCTCCGTAAACATAGAAGACAGGAAGTGTACCCAAAGATCTTTTAGTCACGTTTGTATCTACCTATTGACTAAATGTCTGTTAAATATTAGAAAGATTGAGAGATCAGGGGGCTCTCACCATCACCCTGTGCCCTTTGTCCTAAAATTTGGACATTTTTTGACTGAAAAGTGACAATCTTAGCCCTCCGTAGATATTGAAGATGACGTTTTTCTGGAAACTCCATCTAATACAATCTTTATATATACAGAGTCAATGATTTGGTTGAATTTTATGGACATTGAAAGAACAGGGGGGTCTCAACCTCATTTGAGCGGTCTCGGGTAGGTTTTCGCTATATATTTTGAATATCCAACTGGCACTTTGGGCGCTCCGTAAACATAGAAGACAGGAAGTGTACCCAAAGTCCTTTTAGTCACGTTTGTATCTACCTATTGACTAAATGTCTGTTAAATATTAGAAAGATTGAGAGATCAGGGGGCTCTCACCATCACCCTGTGCCCTTTGTCCTAAAATTTGGACATTTTTTGACTGAAAAGTGACAATCTTAGCCCTCCGTAGATATTGAAGATGACGTTTTTCTGGAAACTCCATCTAATACAATCTTTATATATACAGAGTCAATGATTTGGTTGAATTTTATGGACATTGAAAGAACAGGGGGGTCTCAACCTCATTTGAGCGGTCTCGGGTAGGTTTTCGCTATATATTTTGAATATCCAACTGGCACTTTGGGCGCTCCGTAAACATAGAAGACAGGAAGTGTACCCAAAGTCCTTTTAGTCACGTTTGTATCTACCTATTGACTAAATGTCTGTTAAATATTAGAAAGATTGAGAGATCAGGGGGCTCTCACCATCACCCTGTGCCCTTTGTCCTAAAATTTGGACATTTTTTGACTGAAAAGTGACAATCTTAGCCCTCCGTAGATATTGAAGATGACGTTTTTCTGGAAACTCCATCTAATACAATCTTTATATATACAGAGTCAATGATTTGGTTGAGTTTTATGGACATTGAAAGAACAGGGGGGTCTCAACCTCATTTGAGCGGTCTCGGGTAGGTTTTCGCTATATATTTTGAATATCCAACTGGCACTTTGGGCGCTCCGTAAACATAGAAGACAGGAAGTGTACCCAAAGATCTTTTAGTCACGTTTGTATCTACCTATTGACTAAATGTCTGTTAAATATTAGAAAGATTGAGAGATCAGGGGGCTCTCACCATCACCCTGTGCCCTTTGTCCTAAAATTTGGACATTTTTTGACTGAAAAGTGACAATCTTAGCCCTCCGTAGATATTGAAGATGACGTTTTTCTGGAAACTCCATCTAATACAATCTTTATATATACAGAGTCAATGATTTGGTTGAATTTTATGGACATTGAAAGAACAGGGGGGTCTCAACCTCATTTGAGCGGTCTCGGGTAGGTTTTCGCTATATATTTTGAATATCCAACTGGCACTTTGGGCGCTCCGTAAACATAGAAGACAGGAAGTGTACCCAAAGTCCTTTTAGTCACGTTTGTATCTACCTATTGACTAAATGTCTGTTAAATATTAGAAAGATTGAGAGGTCAGGGGGCTCTCACCATCACCCTGTGCCCTTTGTCCTAAAATTTGGACATTTTTTGACTGAAAAGTGACAATCTTAGCCCTCCGTAGATATTGAAGATGACGTTTTTCTGGAAACTCCATCTAATACAATCTTTATATATACAGAGTCAATGATTTGGTTGAGTTTTATGGACATTGAAAGAACAGGGGGGTCTCAACCTCATTTGAGCGGTCTCGGGTAGGTTTTCGCTATATATTTTGAATATCCAACTGGCACTTTGGGCGCTCCGTAAACATAGAAGACAGGAAGTGTACCCAAAGATCTTTTAGTCACGTTTGTATCTACCTATTGACTAAATGTCTGTTAAATATTAGAAAGATTGAGAGATCAGGGGGCTCTCACCATCACCCTGTGCCCTTTGTCCTAAAATTTGGACATTTTTTGACTGAAAAGTGACAATCTTAGCCCTCCGTAGATATTGAAGATGACGTTTTTCTGGAAACTCCATCTAATACAATCTTTATATATACAGAGTCAATGATTTGGTTGAATTTTATGGACATTGAAAGAACAGGGGGGTCTCAACCTCATTTGAGCGGTCTCGGGTAGGTTTTCGCTATATATTTTGAATATCCAACTGGCACTTTGGGCGCTCCGTAAACATAGAAGACAGGAAGTGTACCCAAAGTCCTTTTAGTCACGTTTGTATCTACCTATTGACTAAATGTCTGTTAAATATTAGAAAGATTGAGAGGTCAGGGGGCTCTCACCATCACCCTGTGCCCTTTGTCCTAAAATTTGGACATTTTTTGACTGAAAAGTGACAATCTTAGCCCTCCGTAGATATTGAAGATGACGTTTTTCTGGAAACTCCATCTAATACAATCTTTATATATACAGAGTCAATGATTTGGTTGAGTTTTATGGACATTGAAAGAACAGGGGGGTCTCAACCTCATTTGAGCGGTCTCGGGTAGGTTTTCGCTATATATTTTGAATATCCAACTGGCACTTTGGGCGCTCCGTAAACATAGAAGACAGGAAGTGTACCCAAAGATCTTTTAGTCACGTTTGTATCTACCTATTGACTAAATGTCTGTTAAATATTAGAAAGATTGAGAGATCAGGGGGCTCTCACCATCACCCTGTGCCCTTTGTCCTAAAATTTGGACATTTTTTGACTGAAAAGTGACAATCTTAGCCCTCCGTAGATATTGAAGATGACGTTTTTCTGGAAACTCCATCTAATACAATCTTTATATATACAGAGTCAATGATTTGGTTGAATTTTATGGACATTGAAAGAACAGGGGGGTCTCAACCTCATTTGAGCGGTCTCGGGTAGGTTTTCGCTATATATTTTGAATATCCAACTGGCACTTTGGGCGCTCCGTAAACATAGAAGACAGGAAGTGTACCCAAAGTCCTTTTAGTCACGTTTGTATCTACCTATTGACTAAATGTCTGTTAAATATTAGAAAGATTGAGAGATCAGGGGGCTCTCACCATCACCCTGTGCCCTTTGTCCTAAAATTTGGACATTTTTTGACTGAAAAGTGACAATCTTAGCCCTCCGTAGATATTGAAGATGACGTTTTTCTGGAAACTCCATCTAATACAATCTTTATATATACAGAGTCAATGATTTGGTTGAATTTTATGGACATTGAAAGAACAGGGGGGTCTCAACCTCATTTGAGCGGTCTCGGGTAGGTTTTCGCTATATATTTTGAATATCCAACTGGCACTTTGGGCGCTCCGTAAACATAGAAGACAGGAAGTGTACCCAAAGTCCTTTTAGTCACGTTTGTATCTACCTATTGACTAAATGTCTGTTAAATATTAGAAAGATTGAGAGATCAGGGGGCTCTCACCATCACCCTGTGCCCTTTG
The DNA here is from genome assembly GCF_036588685.1 of Mytilus trossulus. Classification (NCBI taxonomy): domain Eukaryota; kingdom Metazoa; phylum Mollusca; class Bivalvia; order Mytilida; family Mytilidae; genus Mytilus; species Mytilus trossulus. The sequence goes on along the minus strand of NC_086383.1, from coordinate 63,316,935 downwards.
TCCTAAAATTTGGACATTTTTTGACTGAAAAGTGACAATCTTAGCCCTCCGTAGATATTGAAGATGACGTTTTTCTGGAAACTCCATCTAATACAATCTTTATATATACAGAGTCAATGATTTGGTTGAATTTTATGGACATTGAAAGAACAGGGGGGTCTCAACCTCATTTGAGCGGTCTCGGGTAGGTTTTCGCTATATATTTTGAATATCCAACTGGCACTTTGGGCGCTCCGTAAACATAGAAGACAGGAAGTGTACCCAAAGTCCTTTTAGTCACGTTTGTATCTACCTATTGACTAAATGTCTGTTAAATATTAGAAAGATTGAGAGATCAGGGGGCTCTCACCATCACCCTGTGCCCTTTGTCCTAAAATTTGGACATTTTTTGACTGAAAAGTGACAATCTTAGCCCTCCGTAGATATTGAAGATGACGTTTTTCTGGAAACTCCATCTAATACAATCTTTATATATACAGAGTCAATGATTTGGTTGAGTTTTATGGACATTGAAAGAATAGGGGGGTCTCAACCTCATTTGAGCGGTCTCGGGTAGGTTTTCGCTATATATTTTGAATATCCAACTGGCACTTTGGGCGCTCCGTAAACATAGAAGACAGGAAGTGTACCCAAAGATCTTTTAGTCACGTTTGTATCTACCTATTGACTAAATGTCTGTTAAATATTAGAAAGATTGAGAGATCAGGGGGCTCTCACCATCACCCTGTGCCCTTTGTCCTAAAATTTGGACATTTTTTGACTGAAAAGTGACAATCTTAGCCCTCCGTAGATATTGAAGATGACGTTTTTCTGGAAACTCCATCTAATACAATCTTTATATATACAGAGTCAATGATTTGGTTGAATTTTATGGACATTGAAAGAACAGGGGGGTCTCAACCTCATTTGAGCGGTCTCGGGTAGGTTTTCGCTATATATTTTGAATATCCAACTGGCACTTTGGGCGCTCCGTAAACATAGAAGACAGGAAGTGTACCCAAAGTCCTTTTAGTCACGTTTGTATCTACCTATTGACTAAATGTCTGTTAAATATTAGAAAGATTGAGAGGTCAGGGGGCTCTCACCATCACCCTGTGCCCTTTGTCCTAAAATTTGGACATTTTTTGACTGAAAAGTGACAATCTTAGCCCTCCGTAGATATTGAAGATGACGTTTTTCTGGAAACTCCATCTAATACAATCTTTATATATACAGAGTCAATGATTTGGTTGAGTTTTATGGACATTGAAAGAACAGGGGGGTCTCAACCTCATTTGAGCGGTCTCGGGTAGGTTTTCGCTATATATTTTGAATATCCAACTGGCACTTTGGGCGCTCCGTAAACATAGAAGACAGGAAGTGTACCCAAAGATCTTTTAGTCACGTTTGTATCTACCTATTGACTAAATGTCTGTTAAATATTAGAAAGATTGAGAGATCAGGGGGCTCTCACCATCACCCTGTGCCCTTTGTCCTAAAATTTGGACATTTTTTGACTGAAAAGTGACAATCTTAGCCCTCCGTAGATATTGAAGATGACGTTTTTCTGGAAACTCCATCTAATACAATCTTTATATATACAGAGTCAATGATTTGGTTGAATTTTATGGACATTGAAAGAACAGGGGGGTCTCAACCTCATTTGAGCGGTCTCGGGTAGGTTTTCGCTATATATTTTGAATATCCAACTGGCACTTTGGGCGCTCCGTAAACATAGAAGACAGGAAGTGTACCCAAAGTCCTTTTAGTCACGTTTGTATCTACCTATTGACTAAATGTCTGTTAAATATTAGAAAGATTGAGAGATCAGGGGGCTCTCACCATCACCCTGTGCCCTTTGTCCTAAAATTTGGACATTTTTTGACTGAAATTTTTTTTTTTGGCTTTCCATATATATTTCTATTTATAGTTAAAAATATTTCTAGAGTTATTGGTTTTTCTTTTTGTCGTAAGAAACATTATACACAAAAGTACATCTTTGAAGTCGTTTTTATGACAAAACTCTATATTGCATACAGACAAATAAGTCGCACGGAAAAGGGTTTATATTCGAGGACAACGAGAAATTGCGACAGCTTGAAAAGGTCATTTAATGATTCCTACGTATCTTATCAGTCCTTTTGACTATGAAAATCGTGCTTTTTATAATTTCACGTGTTTAATTTCTTATGATTTTTCACTAAATTTTGAATATCAAACTGGCTGCTAGCAGCCGGTTGGATATTGAATATCGAATAACGAACCGGCTGCTAACTTCACATACATAAACTAAAGTTATTGTCCGGAAGCTAAATGTCTCCAGACATAGCGGACGACGACGACGGGATACCAATATACAATCGCAATTTTTTTTTGCGGTCGAATAAAAATTTGAACAAAATTGACTTTACAACACAAATAATGCATACTTAAGGAGCCAATACTTTGTCACTTTTACTGTGATGTGTCAAAATGAAGTTAATTTGTATTTATAGTCATATCACATCTATTTTTATGTGAAATTAGAAGTATTTCGGCCTGATTAAAAAAACCATCAAAATCTATTGGTTGCACTTTGTAAACACAGCTGTTACGCAAACAACGCCTCTTTTGGGGAGATATATAATATTCATAGATAATTAATTTTGTTTATGTATTCTGTATTATGTGTTCTGGCATTTTGAATGTAAAAACTATCTGTTGATTATCACTGAACAAGGATCAAATGTCAAATACCAATAACTGAAACACAAATGTTTCTATTTTCATATTGAAATAATTATTTTAAATTTGTCTTTCCTTCATATGACAATTTAGATAACATGTTATATTGTCTATTGTTGAAGACCATTTTGACATGTTTCATTGATTGGTTACTGTCTCATTGACATATGGGACCATTTTGACAGGATTCATTGATTGGTTACTGTCTCATTAACATATGGGACGATTTGACATGTTTCTTTGATTGGTTACTGTCTTATTGACATATGGGACCATTTTGACATGTTTCATTGATTGGTTACTGTCTCATTGACATATGGGACCATTTTGACAGGATTCATTGATTGGTTACTGTCTCATTAACAAATGGGACGATTTGACATGTTTCTTTGATTGGTTACTGTCTTATTGACATATGGGACCATTATGACATGTTTCTTTGATTGGTTACTGTCTCATTGACATATGGATCATTTTGACATGTTTCAGTGATTGGTTACTGTCTCATTGACATATGGGACCATTTTGACATGTTTCTTTGATTGGTTACTGTCTTATTGACATGTTTCTTTGATTGGTTACTGTGTCATTGACATATGAGACCATTTTGACATAGTTCATTGATTGGTTACTGTCTCATTGACATATGAGACCATTTTGACATGTTTCATTGATTGGTAACTGTCTCATTGACATATTGGACCATTTTAACATGTTTCACTGATTGGTTACTGTCTCTGGCATTGACATACCGGTATATATTTCACATTTTTTTTAAATTTAGCACAAATTCAATGATATTGTTCAACCAATCTATATTTGTAGGAATATAATTTTTTAATTATTCTTTCGGCTTTTTTGTGTCTTGTTTAATGTTACAGTATTTTTCTTTACTAATCATTGATATTAATTTGATAGTCCTCAGTATAAAGCTTTATTACAACTGTACATAAAAATAACATTAACCAAGATAACTAAACAAAGACCAATGAACCATAAAAATGAGGTCAAGGTCAGATGAACCATGCCAGGCTGACATGTACAGCTAACAATGCTTCCATAAAACAAATATAGTTGACCTAATACTTATAGTTTAAGAAAAATAGACCAAAACACAAAAACTTAACACTGAGCAATGAACCGTGAAAATAAGGTCAAGGTCAAATAAAACCTGAGCAACTAATATATAGATCATAAAATATTTCCATACACTTGAAATAGTTGACCTGTGGCATTGAGTATCAGATAAAAAGACCGAAACTGAAAAACTTAACTTTGACCACTGAACCATGAAAATGAGGTCAAGGTCAGATGACATCTGTCAGCTAGACATGTTCACCTTACAATCATTTCATACAACAAATATAGTAGACCTATTGCATAAAATATGAGAAAAACAGACCAAAACACAAAAACTTAAGTATAAATACTGAACCATGAAAATGAGGTCAAGGTCAGATGACACCTGCCAGTTGGACATGTACTCCTTACAGTCCTTCCATACACGGAATATACTTGCCATATTGCTTATAGTATCTGAGATATGAACTTGACCACCAAAACTTAACCTTGTTCACTGAGCCATGAAATGAGGTCGAGGTCAAGTGAAAACTGTCTGACGGGCATGAGGACCTTGCAAGGTACGCACATACCAAATATAGTAATCCTTATACTTATAATAAGAGAGAATTCAACATTACAAAAAATCTGAACATTTTTTTCAAGTGGTCACTGAACCATAAAAATGAGGTCAAGGACATTGGACTTCTAAAATATAAAGGTTTTAAGAAGTGAGCTAACACCGCCGCCGCCGGATCACTATCTCTATGTCCAACTTTCTGCAACAAAAGTTGCAGGCTCGACAAAAAACTACCGGTATATGTTTATTATCCTTTAAGAGTTGAGACACAGACATTTCTAACAAATTTCAGTAGTAAATAGTCCTACATATAGTTTACATATATTTTAATGTACACTTACCTTAAATAGCAACTAGACTGCATAAGTTTCACATTGACTAGACAATTATCTAATTATCTGGACAAGGATCAAATATATACAAACAATAGATGTTCAATCTGGAAATATAAATGTTTCATTTCAATTAGAAAAAAAAATAACACTTTATAATTGATTGATTGATTAATGTTTAATGTCACTTTCAACACAATTGGGCTATTTTTGTTGAATACCATGTTGACCTGTCTCATTGATTGTTTGTTGTCTGTTTTACATAGACCTCCTAGGGTTCTGACTAAGCATGCTAAGGATTGTTGAACCAGAGTCCATGGAATCTATTGTTAAATACCTTTTTGACCTGTCTCATTGATTGGTTGCTGTCTGTTTTACAAAGAACTCCTAGAGTTCTGATTAAGGGTGCTATAAACAGTTTCATATAAAAAAAAAAAACTAGGGGTTATCATGGTTATTCCCAGACTAAAAATAACCATGGAGGGAAACCCCCTGTTTATTTACTTAATTGATGAAAAAGTATCATGTTTTTTGTAATTGATTGTAAAAATTATTTAATTAGCTTTCAATTAAAACAGGTTGAATGACTGAAATAATTTTAAAAATTATATTAAATATATTAAATATACATGTTTTGAGAGGAGACAACACTGTAAACTGTTTTTTTGGTAGTAAAAATTGAAAACTTATTTGCAGCCACTGTATACAATGGTATAGCTCTTTTCAGAGCAGGCGACCATACACTGAAACAAGATTTTTTTGAAAGGCAAGGTAAAAACCTATAAATTTCATACAGTTTTGATTATGTAAAATGTGCATGTATCATGTCTTCATGGGTATGCACATGACCTGATTTCAGTTTTTTTATGTTCAAATTAGGCATTTTTTTCCCCATGTTCTTTCTTATGGACTACCAGCTTACATGATTCAGAGACTACAAAGGGTTCAGAACACTGCTGCACGAGTGGTTACAAGAAAAAAGAAACACGAACACATTACTTCAACACTTGAGTCTCTTCACTGGCTGCCTGTGCAATACAGGGTGCAATACAAAATATTATTATATGTATTCAAGTCGGTGAAACATGAAGCGCCATTATATCTTAGTGAACTTGTAAATTTATACAGGCCATCAAGATCATTAAGGTCTGAAAACAACTTAACACTCGTAACTCCTATTGTGCGAACCAAAACCTACGGCAATAGAAGATTTGATCAAGCTGCGGCCTTCCGTTGGAATGCATTACCAAAAGAACTTCAAAATGCAAAGTCGGTGCCTGTATTCAAAAAGAACTTAAAAACTCACTTTTTTCGACAAGCATTTTTAATCCCTTAAATTCGTTTCTGTGATACATTGTGCCATAGACGTTAGCCTGCTTTTGATTTATCGAACCTTTCTTTTAACTGGAGATATGTTTCATTTATAATATGTACAAATGTACATTGTATGTTTTAGTAGCACACATATGTTTTCATTTCAGTAATTATATTTTTAAGTGGTAATATTCCTTTTTCATCTTTTGAATACGTTTTCAAATTTTAACTTATATTTGATAATTTTTAATAGCAATCTTATTTTAGACTTTTTTGGCTATTTAATTTTACCAACTTTGTTCAGTATAATTTTATTTTGATTCATTGATATATATATTCCACTTTTTTTGTAAAAATTTCCACATTATTAATCCTTTTATCTAGAAAAGTTTTAACACTTAAATATTTATTTTGTGTGTTCATGTTTTATATTTTTATCACTGTCTGTGTGTATATTTCGTTTAACATGTGATGTAAAGCGCTTTGAGTAATATTGTTTTAGATTTAGCGCTATAGAAAAATTGTAATAATAATAATAATAATAATAATGGAATTTTTTTAATATATTAAAAGTACACTTTATTTTTATGTAATTATAAACTAAAGAACATTCTGATTCCAGTGATATCTAGTTTTATACAAGTATCTTTATTAATCAGTCCACCACTAAGGGTCACTTATGCATGGTCCCTCAAAATATGACGTCATAGAAAATAACTGTTGATTGCACCCTTAAAGGGACAAATATATAATATAGTGATGTTTTAGCATAGAAATATGTTAGCCAATGTAGTAAGATAATTCTGAAGAATATTGTACGGCATGTATACATTAATCTAAAAGCATCAGTTAAATGCAAATGTTACAGATTTGTATACAGCAACCAAATATAAGAAAACGTGACTCTGCGAATATTGAAGTTTTATTATCTTTTTGCGACGTCATGATATTTTCATTCAATCTCTCATATATTTAGAACCAAAAGATGCACATGAAAATTGTGATTTTTTCTACTTTGGCCTTTACTTCTGATCAGTGTAACATAAAAAAAATTATTCATTATATTATATATTTGGTACTTTTTATAGTCAATTTTATTTTATCTCCCAATGACATCAATGATATTTTCTATTGCAACCTTAAACTGTAGATTTAAAGTTATCAAATATACAGAAAGCTCTGTTAATTTCTTAATGTGCCTACCCATGTCAACATGGTCAAGGGCCTGTGATTTTATTTTTTTTGTCGAGCCTTCGTCTTTAGTCGAAAAAGCGAGACAAAGCGATCCTACATTCCGTCGGCGTCGGCGTCATCGGCGGCGTCAACAAATATTCACTCTGTGGTTAAAGTTTATGAAATTTTAATAACTTTCTTAAACTATACTGGATTTCTACCAAACTAGGACAGAAGCTTGTTTATGATCATAAGATAGTATCCAGAAGTAAATTTTGTGAAAATAAAATTCCATTTTTTCTGAATTTTACTTATAAATGGACTTAGTTTTTCTACTGGGAAACAACACATTCACTCTGTGGTTAAAGTTTTTAGAATTTTAATAACTTTCTTAAACTATCCTAGGTTTTTACCAAACTTGGACAGAAGCTTGTTTATGATCATAAGATAGTATCTAGAAGTAAATTTTGTAAAAAAATAAATCCATTTTTTCCATATTTTACTTTTAAATGGACATAGTTTTTCTGCAGTGAAACATTTCATTCACTCTGTGGTTAAAGTTTTTAAAATTTTAATAACTTTCTTAAACTATCCTGGGTCTGTACCAAACTTGGACAGAAGCTTAATAATGATCATAAAATAGTATCCAGAAGTAAATTTTGTTAAATAATAAATCCATTTTTTCCGTATTTTACTTTTAAATGGACTTAGATTTTCTTCCAGTTAATAAAATTGAGAATGGAAATGGGGAATGTATCAAAGAGACAACGGCCCGACCATAGAAAAAACAACAGTGGAAGGTCACCAACAGGTCTTCAATGTATTGAGAAATTCCCGCACCCGGAGGTGTCCTTTAGCTGACCCCTAAACAAATATATACTAGTCCAGTGATAATGAATGCCATACTAATTTCCAAATAGTACACAAGAAACTAAAATTAAAATAATACAAGACTAACAAAGACCAGAGGCTCCTGACTTGGGACAGACGCAAAAATGTGGCAGGGTGAACCATACATACATGTACAGTCTGCAGTTGTTATTAAAACATTTATTAGATTCATAAACTATCCTGGATTTTATTCAAACTTGGACAGAAGCTTCTTACAATCAGAAGATTATATCAAAAGGAATATTTTTATTGAGTTTTTTCCTCATTTTTGTTGAGCCTGCGATTTACAGCAAAAAGGGGATTTACCCTAGAATGGTACAAATGACGCCACCAATATTCAAATTTGATCTGTGTTTGTAGTAATAAGCATTGTGTATAAGTTTCATTACATTTGGTTGGGACAAACTAAAGTTAGAGAACAGAAACAAAAAATTCCAGCAACTTTTTCATTTGTAAAGGGGCATAACTCTAGAATGGTGAGAGTGACACCTCTAAAATTCAAACTTGACCTGTGTTTTGTGGTTATAAGCATTGTGTATAAGTTTCATAACATTTGGTTGAGGCAAACTAAAGTTAGAGAAGGGAAACTAATTTTGGGACGTATGGATGTACGTACTGTACAGACGGACAGGGATAAAACTTAATGCCCCCTCTGCTACTCATGCTACTGCCGGGGCATAACAATGGCAATATATTATTAGTGTATATTAACTTTTTAGACAGGAATAAAAAGTTAATATACACTAGTTTTATTGAGGTACTTTATTACTTTACCGTAATACATGTTAGTTGCTTCTGTGAAATTCAGCATTGAGGCAATGACATTTTGAGTTTTTTCAGCCATTCATTTGATATATATTCATTGCCTCTGTGTTGACACATTGTTAGTTATAGGTCAATCTTAAAGAATCATACTGATCCAGGAACAAAGTGTGAGGTTCATACTGTAAATTCTGAATTGAATGTCAAGGTCAGTATGATGCTTCTGCGTACAAAGTTTTGTCAATTAAAGTGCTACAGTTCAAATTGTATGCACCAAACACAAACCACACTGTTTAACTAACATTGGGGTCAAATGATAAAGGTCAGAATGGTCTGAAAATTGGTATTTTGTCACACCCTAGGGATCTCCATGGATGAAAATTGAACGATGGAGGAACTTTCACCATCCCAAACCCTGTCAACTCCGTACAGTGTAGCGCGAACAAAAGTATGTCATCCCTCCATATAAGGAATGGTGAACATGCTAATTCATTGCTTATCTAAATTATATTTATTTGATTTTTCAATAATCATAATTGTCGTCATGGTCGTTTGTAACCAAGCCTTCATTGATTATTTAAATTTTTAAATAAATAGAAGTATAAATATTTTCAATAATTGCCGTTTGTAACCATTCAAATGTCAAGCCTTCATGGTCCCCCCCCCCCCAGTGGCGGATCCAGAACTTTTCCTAAGGGGGGCCCTCTGATTGACCTAAGAGGGGGCCACTTCAGTCATGCTTCAATGATTCCCTATATAATCAACCAAATTTTTCCCACAAAAGGGGGGGGGGCCGTGCCCCCAGGCCCCCCCCTGGATCTGCCTATGCCCCCCCCCCTTTTAGTATAGAATGACCAAAAGTTGTCATGAAGGTATGCATGTAGTTTTCTTGCTATTTTTGGTAATTGTTATGGCCATAATGGGGGTTAAAAATCATGTGGAGCTTATATTTCACGGACACTGTCAAATTCAGAAGTCATGAACCCTTAAAGGCAGTGATATTGTTGGCTTTTTTCAAAACTACCTCTACCCTTTTTTATTGGGAAAATATGCGTCATTTTCATCAAATTGGAAAATTTAAAATAAACCAAAAATTTGACTAAAACTTCAATTTACAGACCCCTTTCAAGAGTCTACCCTTGCTTTGAAATAAGACCCCTTTTTATCAGTGATTATTCATAAATAGACCCTCAAATCTGCACATATAGTCATTTCAGGCATGAAAAATGTTTAAATGAGTGTTTTTCAGTTTGTATTTATGCACAATTACTACTAAGACTGCACTGTTTGGGAAAAAAGTTGTCTTTTTGGGAATAATTTTAAGCCATTTTTATTTCAAATTGGGATTTTTCTCCAGGGGAAAAAGCCTTTATTCTCCACTAATTTAAGGCAAACAATATCACTGAAAGGCATTAGCATGATTAGGCTTACCGGTATGGCTGATTTGCAGCAACAACAAAACGATTCGTACGTTATGTAAAAGGTTCAAGAGATTTGTAAAGCAAACAGTGACAAATGAAAAGTTTTTTTTATGACTTTATCTAGCAAATTGATGCTATGCAACATGCATCTTTCGATAAAAAATGGAAACGTGGATGTATCAGTTTGATTGCAAACTACAAAATGAATTCAAAATTATGATACGATATTTCTTTACAAGCAATATGAAGTTTTCACTTTTTAATTTTTAAAGTAATTCTACATGTATATTATCGTTACAGGTTGCATTTCTGTAAATATTGATAATGCAATTTCCCGTAGGAACTCCTTTTACAATGTTTTACGGCTCAAACTAGAGTGGGGTGCTCATTTTCGCCATATCTTTCCATGTTTTCTACAGTTAATGTTCAGGTCTATATGTTTTTGAAGTATAATGATATTTCTATATGAAGATAACTTCAAATGCAAAACATTCCTAAGCTTCGATTTATTTGCCATGAAATAATACTTACGTCTTATTTTGTACTTCTTCTTAAACATTAAATTTGGGTCGTCGTCGATACCTTACTTATTCCAGACATTCTGTATTAGAGGACGTTTCTGGCATTTCCTCTGTGCACTTGTATCATTATTACTTCATCACGATTACAAGACTAATTAAATGTAAAGAGTAGCATTAATTGATAGAACAAAACAACAATTCGCTGAAGCACAGTCGTTTGAATTTTAGTGATAAATAAACAAAACAAAATAGAAAAAGGTCGCATTTTATATATATATTACATATATATTTAGCGACTTTTTGTGATAAATAAACACAAAAAAATAGAAAAAAGTCGCATTTTATATTATAATATATTATATATATATTTATCAGCTTTTTTCTATTTTTTTTTTGTTTATTTATCACTATCATGACTATATATATATCTAGCGACTTTTTTCTATTTTGTTTTGTTTATTTATCACTGAAATTCAAACGACTGTCATTGACTGCACGGCTGAAGGCATGTTTACAAAATGTCAAAAGGAGCCAAAGACCAAAAAATGACAAGGACAGTTAAGCGCCTTTTATGGAGACAAAAACTATATTCATAAAAAGGCTGTGGGGTTTTTCAATTGAAATAATAGTAAGCTAAGCTAACTTAAAAGATTATAAGAGAAAAAATCTTGTATGTAGTAGCAAAATTTCACAAATTTAAAGTTGTTTATAAAAAAATATATCATGAATGATGGTTAAGTACGTTTTTTGGATAATCAGTTATACATTGTACCGCATGGTTCTAATATTACCATAGGAAAACACCAGAGACGTTCCAAAATAAAATAGGTGCTCCTATCATTGGATGAACATTGCACAGTTGTGTACACACAAATGGCGGCACGGAACACGATCGGAAATCCATTTGATAATATCTAAACCTTTCGAAATGAAGTGAAAAATATCATGCGCCACGTGGGCGCTTACATTTGTCACTCTAATTGCACCATTTCTGGTCGATATGCGCAATAGGCGCAGGGTGCACATCCTAATTCCCAGATCACTGGGTCGGACCCACTGACTGGCAACCAAATTTTTCCCACAAAAGCCCCCCCCTGGATACGCCTTTAAGAGGAGGCACTCATATAGACCAGCTGTTTGAAAGAAATACATATCACAACAGTGGCGGATCCAGAGGGGGGGTTCCAAGGGTGCGCACCCCCCCCCCTTTATTTTTGCCGATCAATGCATTTGTATCGGGACATATGTTTTGCACCCCCCCCCCCCCCCTTTGCCCTGGGTTAGCACCCCCCTTTCGAAAATTCCTGCATCCGCCCCTGCACAGGCACTTGTTTCTGTCTATGGGGGTTTACTATCCACACTCGTACGACAGTGGATAGAAACCTCCAATTGACAGAAACAAGTGGCGAAGTGCCTGTGCGAAATATGACATTGACAAACTGAGATTTGCTGGTCGTCTGTGGGACCAATATTTTCAAAATGCACGTCTTATTTCAACAATATAATAACATACTTCCTTGTGTAGTCACAAAATCTTGAATACATCTTGTATGTTTGACAAAAACCGTCTGGTATTGTCATTTCTGTCACAAGCCGTCAATCGTAACTGGAAAAATATTTTGACACGAGGCGGGAAACTAATGCACATAATATACAAATCGTTTCAGGAATTGTTTCCGGAAAATTTTATCACAAGCAAGGGGGCGCAGATGGCGTACGCCGCCCTTTGATAAAAACATTTCCATGTTTCTCACGATTTATATGATATTTTAACATAAAATTGTTAAAAAATGTCTCTTCGCACCTAAGTCTTGAAATGAATGCTCTATAGTCTAATATGTTAAACAGCTGATCTTCAAAAATAACAATACAACACGGACATCACGGTAATGAGGGGGAGGACAGGGGGTACCCTTCTTCCTTCTCCCACCCCCGTTATCCTTTCTCCTACCCCCGTTCTCCTTTCTCCCATTAGAATAAAATATCTCCTTTTGAGATATTTTTTCTTGAAATATAAGATCATTTTTTAAAAGGAGAGATATTTTATTTTTTCTCCTTTCTCCCAGCCTTCCTCTCCTTTCTCCTACCCCCTTTCTCCTTTCTCCCACTCCCTTTCTCCTTCCTCCTACCCCCTTTCTACCTGTCTCCCTTACCCCTGTCCTCCCCCTCGGTAATGCTTCAAAGAATATATTTTTCATTTACCAATCGTAAGGCAGCAACCATTTGATTTTCGGGGGGGGGGGGGGGGGGGGGGTTTGGAAAAAAAAGTTTGTTTCCAGTTTTTGGAGAAAAAATAATTTGTTTTTGGTTCTGAGAAGAAAAAAATTATTTGTTTCACCCTCAGCTGCCACTATATGTAATGCTAAAATTGAAGTAAAAAAAATGTTTTCGACTTGTTGCGAAAAAAATAGATTGTTTTTCGCCGCAGGCGAAAACAAAAGTTTGTCCAGAAAAAAAATCCATAGCCCCCCCCCCCCCCCAGAAAATCAAATGGTTGCTGCCTAATGTAATAATATGATCATATCTGACAAGTCTTCTTGAAAGTATAAATGTTGTGCCTGATATCTGACCAGGCAAATGAAAAATGTAGCCTGACCAAAACATTATTTGCAGAAATGAAGATCACATAGAAAACCGTGAAATGAAGAAAAAAAACTTGATGTTTGACATTTATTCGAGAATCGGCAATACTTTATCATGACAAATAAGTTCTGAAGCCGTGGAATGGTTCACAGCGAGACACTGTCACTCCGCTAGAGACCAAAATGACCAACTGGGATTGCTTTAACACTGTTTTATAGTAACCTCAGATATGACGCAGAAGTTATAGAAACTATAGGTCACGGCCGTAAGGCCTTCAATGATAAGCATAAAAAACAAAATGCTGCAAAGGGTAAGGTACAGTAAATGAGCTATGTCACAGATTTTGGTACATTTTGCATACAATTTTGGCTGGTTGAACTAGTGAAAGTAGAAAACGTAATGCTGTTTAATTTTCTTAAATATTACTGAAGTGATCCTTTCAAGAGAAACCTGCACATTTGTAAAGAAACCACATTAAATAGCATAACTTTCTTCAATTTGTATAAATCAACCAAATCGCTAATCGCCAATATATAGAATTTTCTTAAAAAAATTATAGTGATGATACATATATATATTTCCGTTGTGATGAGGTAAAATAAAAACACGGTTCAAAGTTTAAGTTTCAATTTCTATTTCCGTCCTCCTACATTTGTCCATGATAAAATGTTTCCGTTTCTCCAGGAATTAGCTCTTTTCTCATGAATCGATGTCAAACAAATTTTGATAAATAAAAATTTCTCTTGACAATCATGTCAATATACCAGGTTTTGACAGGGTTGAGACATTGTCTGATCTATAAACTTGAAGCTTCTTTTACGCCTTCCCCGATAGGAGAGACTTCATCAAAATAATTCACTCTGTTCCTGTGTGTATAAATTGATGTGAAATACTTTGAACATATACTAATAAGTAATGAATAATTGTCTTTATGAATACATAAATGTTTTTTTACTTGTTGTTAGTTTATTAGTTTTTGGAATATTTAATTTCAAAATCGGAAATTCTAACAATCGCATCAATCAAATCTTCCAGTCGTCCTGTCGATCATTGTGATTTTGTATTTAAAAAAATCATCATAATTTATATTTCATTTTTATAAGGTTTAGAAATCAGTTTTATGCAGATCCTTCCTATGTTAAGTATTTCTTTAGAACGTTTGAAAATAGTTCATTTTTATATAAACATCCAATTTTCTTACGGTTTGAAAAGTCCTTTTAATTATCTTTCTTGAAAGTTGAAAAAAATCTGAACATAGTGAGGGAAATTGATCATATAATAAATCATATTTACCTTTCTGAGCAGTACGTTAGAACAACGCCTTGTTGCCTTAAAAGGCTTCAGTTCGATTAGTAATGAACACAGGAAGAGAAAATATGTAGTGAAAACGAGACAATAATAAAAGTACTGACGTACTGTTAACTCGGAAGACCTCAAATATCTTGGTTTACTTGCCACTCTTCAAGCACAAAGGATTGTACGTGTCTTTATATGTATATTAAGGAGAGGAAGGCTTCGATATATATTTTCATTGTTTTATTTTATGATTTTTGTAATTTTAATAAGTGTTGCAGGGCTAGTGAGATAATAAAAATCATCAATTAAAACGTAAACATTTGATTTTAGTTGCCAGTAAATTTGTTGTTACTAATGAGGGCCCTCATGGGGTTTTTGATTATGTTATTACTTGGCCGTTTTTTTTAATGATTATTTGATTATTAAGCCAAATATTTCATGATTATTTGATTACCTAGGACTGTATTTTTAGTTTATGATTATTTGATTACTAAAGATAAGCAAATATTTAATGATTATGTGATTATATTGACAAAAAAATGGTGATTATGTGATTACTAGGACCCCCCAATGAGGGGCCTCACTAATACTGATTTGATAAGATTTCATATGTAAATGAAACGGTCCTACTCAAAAGCGCCCGGGAGCGCCCGGGAGCGCCCGGGAAAAGAAAAAGCGCCCGGAGAAAAGAAAAAGCGCCCGGGAAAGAAAAAATAGCGCCCGGGGAGAATAAAATAAATAATATTTTACAACATTAATGTTTTCTTGAATAAAAAAGGAAAATTTTGCTTGTTATGTCCTTAATATAAATGGGAAAATGCACGATGCTAAATCTAAAGTGTGTAGATGGTGTTGTTGCATTTTTACATTTTAGATTTCAAAATTTTATATAGTTTACTTATAGTTACACGGTGGGTATGGTTGTCCTGCGAGAGAACGTACTGTGCTGGTGATTCGGTCCTGACGGGTGCTGGTGAGTCCTGATTCTGTGCTGGTGGGTTTGTTTACATTGTATCAGAACGGCAATAAAACGACTGTTTTGTTGCTTAATTTTTCTCTGATGCATCACAAGTACCATGCAAAGTATATTACAACAATAATATATTGCAAAAGTCGTGCAAGTTCGTTTAACGGAATTGTCCTGACGCGGTGCTGGTGATTAGAAAAACGGTCCTGGTTCTGTGCTCCGATGTCCTGGTTCTGTGCCTTTATATTTTAGTTAAAAGTGGCATATATTCAAGATCATTGATCCTGTACTGTTATTGACTAATTAACTGTTGCCTGCTTTCTTGAAATTGACATTGTTTTGAATCCGTTTACTGTTATTATGGAAGAAAAAATACCCCTATTTTTTTTATTTTTTTTTTAAATTAACTGTAATCTTATTTATTGGCCTGTTAATGGAACCCTTCTTGTCCCCTTTTAAGATAAGAAAATATGTTTACGATTTTCGGGATTACGATCATTTTGCAAGATCACCAAAATATATATAAAGTAGATGATGTGGTATGTTTGTTGTCAATGGACAAGTTTCCTTAAGAAACCAGAGGAAGTATGTGTTAATAACCATACGTCATCGTAATACCTTCAACAATAACCCATTAAATAAAAATGTAAAAGGTTACCGTTTTGCATAAAAATGGTGAGAAAAAATATAGAACAAAGAACTTTCTGAGCGTTTGAATCATATGTCTTTAGCAGCTTAAATCACATTTTTATGTTTAAAATCTATTTAAAAGTATTTAAAACTAACGTTTGCTTTGTTAATTGTGCATTTCAAAATTCCCCAAGGGTTACTGGGAAATAGAAATATGGTCACTTGGTCTTCTCCTGAACGGCAGTAAAACGCTTGTTGAAGAGGGGCGTCCGTTTGGCTGTGCGGGATGTATCAAGTTCGCAGTCGCGTCCGGTCAGAATGGGGACATTTTCCAGTGGCAGTCCAAAATTCCACGACTATTGGCCTCTTTTATGACAAGACCTACCTATTGTATTTATTGTGAACTTGTTCTCGTCCTGAATATGCATGAAATATTTGCCACTGGACGTTAAGCAACCAACAATCAATCAATCAATAGCTTCATACTACTACGGAAGCCGATAAGGGCCATTCAAAAAAAATATTTTATGTCGTAATTACGACATAGCATGTCGTAATTTCGACATAACATGTCGTTATTACGACATCGCTATGTCGTAATTTCGACATAACATGTCGTTATAACGACATCGCTATGTCGTAATTTCGACATATCATGTCGTAATAACGACATCGCTTTATATAAAAGAATATGTATTATGATTGCCAAGAGACTAAATGACACAGATATTAACACCTATACGTCATCATAACGCCCCCAATAATTAGAAAAGCCCCCACATAGTCAGCTATAAAAGAGGGAGGAAAGCTACCAGAGGGAGAGTCCCCGAAATGCTGTGTGGCAGACAGTGTTATTATTCAATTATTAGCTCCCTTGGTAAAACTCCAAATTTCATATTTTATGTATTCTATTGTTAAATAATTTACATGAAGCTTAATAAGTATATATTCGTTAATTGCATAGCTTTTGCAATTTGAATTCATTGGTTAAAGATATTTATTTATATTGTAAAGTTTAACATTTGCATCGTCGCAAAATCTTTGGTTACCTTCTTTGGATACCTTCAGCGAGAAACTTAAATATGTTATAGATACTAATTCAGATTAACATTGCCCATAATGCTAGGGCTATACAGTCAAACAAAGTCGTTTAGATTAATAAGTTACCGGTCGTATAGAATAGATAGCAATAGTTATGCAGTCATACATGATGGAAGAATGAAATGTGGAATTATTAGAGGACTGAAATTTTACAACCAAGCCAAGCCAAGCTTTCCATCTCCCTTTAGATAAGCGCAAACTACATGGCTTCTTGGTGCAAGGGTGTATTGAAGTATTGATAGCTCTATTTCTACTTTCAAACGTTGGGCACGCGCGATGTTCCTACAAACCCTAGGATTTAAAACACAATCTTCGAAATTTCATCCGCAAAACAAAATAAAAAAGTTTGAAAACACGAACCAATATTAAAACAAATTCAATATATGTTTTGAATTATGTTTTTACAGCTCTTGGTCATCTCCTAAGTAATATCTAGTATATTTGAGGATTAAAAAAAGAAAGCTATGTGAAAAAAACGGATGTCCCCATCCAACGTTACATTTATGAAAAACTGTTTTAACTCTTATGTATAGTGATCCTATTTCTTATTCTCTGATCTTCTTGATTCTTGACAGGAACAACGACATGTGTCGGGTTCTTTGTGGCGTTAAAGCAGTTATTTTACCAAATGTCATTTGACTCGACTGCATATTATAGTAGAAAATGAATAAAAATAGTAAGACAATAATAATATCTAACAAAAGTACAAATATTTGCCTCATGTGAGTTCAAATATTGCTGATTCAATAAAATCTTCTCTACACAGTCGTTTTTCAAACGGTAGCCATTTTGTCCAAGTTGATATTTCATTTTTCAAAGCAGTTAAGGCATATTTTTTTTTATAATTGATCAAAACAAAAGTTAGATATACGAAGAGTAAAAAATGCCAAGATTCTTTCCTTATTAATTACATATTTGGGTCTTAAAAGAATAAAATGCCTCCATACATTACAAAACGGTGGCCAATTTTTCCAAATGTCTGAAAACGTCTCAAATCCTAAAGACGCTAATTTCCGAGGTTAAATGTGCTAAAGTTTCAATTAAATGTTTATGATAATTAAAACAAATCGTGTTATGAAATTTGGAGAAAGATGTTAATGATTGCGCCTGAAAAAAAATAGTGCATGTTAAATATCTTTAACCAATGAATTCAAATTGCAAAAGCTATGCAATTAACGAATATATATATACTTATTAAGCTTCATGTAAATTATTTAACAATAGAATACATCAAATATGAAATTTGGAGTTTTACCAAGGGAGCTAATAATTGAATAATAACACTGTCTGCCACACAGCATTTCGGGGACTCTCCCTCTGGTAGCTTTCTTTCCTCTTTTATAGCTGACCATGCGGGGGCTTTTATAATTATCGGGGACATTAATGTAATTTCTTTGTCATTAAGTCTCTTGCCAATCATAATACATATTCTTTAAAATATAGCGATGTCGTTATTACGACATAGCTATGTCTAATTACGACATGATATGTCGAAATTACGACATAGCGATGTCGTTATAACGACTTATCCCCGGCTTAGTATATATCTAGGATTTTGATTGGTTAACGCACGTCGTTACAAAACCCATAGCCCCTGGGTGTTGCTAACCCATATCCCCGGACGTTGCTAACCATTTTCCCGGGGAACTTCACGCAAGTTTTCCTTAGTTCCATGATTGCTTCTTGTGAAATATTGAATTCTGTAGATTATCCATGATGTTTTTAATCAAATATTTAATTCACTAACGATTGTGTTCTAATATGCCGATCATTTACACTCATTTCATTAAATACATCACTTGACTGCCACATTTTCAAGGAATGGGACTACTTGCCTAGCTATGCAAATTACCCACGTTAACGTCACACCATCTATGACGTAACTCTCACAACATTGAGCGCCAAATTTGACTCAATCCAGTTTCTCTGTCTTCCTATTAAAAACGTCTTATATTTGACTACCTGTAGGGTTCTACCAAAGGTAGTACCCTACACCCCGTAAAAAATATGTAAAATTTCCAAATTTCAATAAAACTTTTTTAGATTATGAAAAAAACGTTGTCTTCACGTTACACTTTGTACCCGATTTTCCATAAAACGGGCCCGATTCGGACTAAGACCGGGGATAAATTCGTTATCTACGTTCATATCCGTATATATGGATATTTTAACACCCTTCAGTACCCTGTACACCCTTCGGCTACGCCTCATGGTGTACTGGGGTACTTCAGGGTGTTAAAATATCCATATCTACGGATATGAACGTAGATAACTTATAATATTATGTCGAAATTACGACATAGCGATGTCGTTATAGCGACATGTTATGTCGAAATTACGACATGCTATGTCGTAATAATGACATAAAATATTTTTTTTGAATGGCCCTTATCGGCTTCCGTATACTACCAATTGAGTTTAAAAAAGAAATTCTTAGATTAAACACCTACATTTAACTTTAAAAGGTCATAACAGTTTAAAACAATACAAATCTACACACACACACAAACTGGCTTAATTTCAAATGGTTATCAACCTGAATCGCTATAAGATCATATATAAGCTCACCTGTGTCGAGGGGTCGTGTGAGGTTCATATATTGTCTTGGCGTCCGCAATTACAAAAAAGATCTTTTTTGAAATTACTTGACCAAATCAAGGACTTAAATTATATACGTCCCTGACCAAATGTTACCAAATGATTTTTCAAGAGTGAATCTAGGAAAAACTATATTCATCAACAAACATGACCACTGTCTGTTAAAATGTATTCGAGGTTTTAGTTACAGCCGATTCCATCGAGTATATAGGCAAACATAATATCTTTGGTTAGCTTGCTCCTTTCGAAGTAGCCTGGTCCTACAGACAGAAAGATGTGTCATTTGTCGGACTAGTATACTCTTAAAGTAGGGTAGTTTACATAACCTAACTATGACTTTTCTGTTCATCAAGCAATATAACCAAAGATATTCCCTTTGTCTTCACACTCATTGAAATCGGCTTTAATATTGCAAAAGTTCAAGCAATTAGGGCAAAACCGAGTAAAAAAAATCAAAATGTCTTTCCACCTTGCACATTTCAGAACATTCAGATCAGATAACGAAACTGGGTCCAGCAACATTTATACGCAATTTAAGATTTTGACCCTCACAGTTTCCTTTCACCTTCCATTCATGATAATTAAATTGAACTGTAAAACATTTCTTGGTACCTTCTTAATTCCTTTATAAGTCTCATGTAAACATAATTATGACAATAACTGTTGTGAGCACAAGATTCACTGCACACTTTTAAATTTCTGCTTCATCAAACATTAAAATGTGAACTTAAGTTTTGAGACTTTTAATCGACACGATTGATATTTTTGTATATGAGAACATGGTTTATCTATTAGTTGAAAATGCGGCATCGAACTAGCTTTCAGTACCTGCGAGCATTCGTTGTTCAATAATGTGTGTCTTTGTGTAATTATTTAATGTGATAAATTGTTGTGTTGGTACACCACTGTAACAATGAAGGAAGAAATGAGGAGGGTTGGTTGGGTGGAAGTGGGGAGGGGTATGCGGAGCGCTGACAAACATGTCTATGCGGCATGGGCTTTGATCATTGTTGAGGCATCAATGTAAGGGGCATTTAATATCCTAATGAAACTATTCTTATTTTAGATACTATATATTGTTCTTTGATATTGGACGAAAGATGTTGCCCTTTTATGTAATTATGTTATACAAGTTACGATCATTTGAAAACACATATTAAACAGCCAAATGGATGCACAAGAGCTAAATAGGAGTAATAGATCCTATTGACAACAATTAGCTGCCCAATTTTATTGATTTTGTAACATTTGTTTCAAATATGACCAACTTCTAATCCAAAATCACCAGCACCGTATCAGGACCCACCAACACAATGACAGGACCCACCAGCACAGTATCAGGACATGAGTAAATTGAGAAAATGCTAAATTTTTATAAATTGCAATGTTTTTTTAAAAAATAGTTTTGTCGTGTTGATTGCGGTATAGAAAGCGGACTCTATGAGCATTTTTGTTTTATTTTTTCAGTTCGAGATTTTCTGAAAATGAGCATTTTAGTGTTACGCTTACTGAAACAGTTTAGAGGGTCAACTTTTCAATGGTTTATATATGAACCCATAAGAAACAAAATTAAAAAATCTCAACTGTTTTCTTCCATTTTTTATTAGTGAAAACGTCAAAAATCATCATTTTCGTCTTTGTTTACATTTTTTCATTGATCACCAGCACCCGTCAGGACCGAATCACCAGCACAGTACGTTCTCTCGCAGGACAACCATACCCACCGTGAGTTAGTAAATATAAACAAGAGTTTATAGAAAAATCATGAACTATATTGTCTTCGATCAAAACGTATACTTCGTTATTTAAAAGTAAGCGTTGCCTGAGGTCTAATATTCGCAACTGCATGGTGAACACTTTTCAAAGTTTTGTATTTTACAAAACACACTTGAATTGACGGTTGAAGATTGAGGAAGGGTTTCAATATGCCTGCCACTAAGAAAAGAAAAGTTAAACCTACTGCAAAAGCTAAAGCTAATATGATATTCCGGAACTGTGGGATATGCCGTAAAAACTGTAAAATTGCTAGCATCTGCTGTGACAATTGTGATACTTTTTTTTTTTTTCTCGTCATATTTGCAAACGAGAAACAAATATAGACACAGTGATACAAATTAATAAACTAACCTTTCGCTTGAAACAGTATTTCTATCTTTCATTACGGACATTATAAAAGATCCCACCTGCCGACTGCTTTCTTGACCGTGTCATGATGAAATTGTGAAAGTGAGTAAGGGATGTTTTGGAACTTCAATTATCAAACAAATTGATTATAAAAACCGCAAATACAATGTAACATTTGTTTTTACTTTAACTGCTAAAAACCTATTATATTTGTCATCAAATGCAGCTCCGCGTTTGACACCTTCCTTTGAAATCATTTATAGAACTTTAATAAAGCGAAGGTCGGTTGATCAGTAATCACGTTGATTCTGTTAAACTGACTGTTTTATATACTTTGAATGTTAAAAAAAGATTGAATGGTCTCTTCTGATACTTTAAATATGTTGAAGTCAACCCATGCTTTGCAAATTTTAGGGGGGGGGGGGGCGCACGCCAGCCACGCCCCCGCCTAAATCCGCCCCTGGTCAATGAGACAACAATCCAACAACACAAATAACCAATAGACATATAGTGTACAACATACAACGTACGAGTAAAAGGAGATGTGTGATATACGTCAATGAGACAAAAATCAAACAACACAAATAACCAATAGACATCTAGTGGGCAACACACAACGTACGAGTAAAAGGAGGTGTGGGATAAACGTCAATGAGACAACAATCCATCAACACAAAAAACCAATAGATGTATTGTGGACAACACACAACGTACGAGTAAAAGGAGATGTGTAATATACGTCAATGAGACAACAATCAAACAACACAAATAACCAATAAACTTCTAGTGGACAACACACAACGTACGAGTAAAAGGAGGTGTGTTATATACATTAATGAGACAACGATCCAACAACACAAATAACCAATAGACATCTAGTGGACAACACACAACGTACGAGTAAAAGGAGGTGTGGGATATATGTCAATGAGACTACAATCCAACAACATTATAACCAATAGAAATCTAGTGGACAACACACAACGTACGAGTAAAATTAGTAGTAGGATATACGTTAATGAGACAACAATCCAACAACACAATTAACTAATAGACATCGAGTGGACAACACACAACGTACGAGTAAAAGGAGGTGTAGGATATACGTCAATGAGACAACAATCCAACAACACAAATAACCAATAGACATCTAGCGGACAACACACAACGTACAAATAAAAGGAGATGTGGGATATAGGTCACCAGGGAAAGGACTAGTGACTCTTACCAGGGAAATGACTTGTGACTGTCACCAGGGAAAGTACATTAGACTATCACCTGGGAAATGACTTGTGACTGTCACCAGGGAAAGGTCCTGTAACTGTCACCTGGGAAAGGACTTGTGACTGACACCAGGGAAAGTGCTAGTGACTCTTACCAGGGAAATGACTTGTCACTCTCACCAGGGAAAGTACATTAGACTGTCACGTGGGAAAGGACTTGTGACTGTCACCAGGGAAAGGACATATAACTGTCACTTGGAAAAGGACATGTGACTCTCACCAGGAAAAGGACACTTGACTGTGGCCAGGGAAAACATGCAAACTGAATAGGAGGTCCAAAATTAAACTTGTGGTACTCAAGTACAGAACGTGTAAAAGATGAGCCGTGCCAAAAGCAAGTTTATTGCAAGATGTTTATTTATGTCTTTACTTAGACTCGGGACGACTCAGAGCTTGACATTTAGTTTAAACGCTTGTCTATTGTTTAAGACTGTATGTTGACCTCTTTATTTAGACTCGGGACGACTTAGAGCTTGACATTTGGTATAGAAGCTTGTCTACTGTTTAAGACTGTATGTTGACCTCTTTATTTAGACTCGGGACTATTTAGAGCTTGACATTTTGTTTAGACGCTTGTCTACTGTTTAAGACTGTATGTTGACCTCTTTATTTAGACTCGGGACGACTTAGAGCTTGACATTTGGTATGGACGCTTGTCTATTGTTTTAAGACTGTATGTTGACCTCTTTATTTAGACTCGGGACGACTTAGAGCTTGACATTTGGTATAGACGCTTGTCTATTGTTTTAAGACTGTATGTTGACCTCTTTATTTAGACTTGGGACGACTTAGAGCTTGACATTTTGTATAGACGCTTGTCTATTGTTTAAGACTGTATGTTAACCTCTTTATTTAGACTCGGGACGACTTAGAGCTTGACATTTAGTAAAGACGCTTGTCTACTGTTTTAAGACTGTATGTTGACCTCTTTATTTAGACTTGGGACGACTTAGAGCTTGACATTTTGTAAAGACGCTTGTCTATTGTTTAAGACTGTATGTTAACCTCTTTATTTAGACTCGGGACGACTTAGAGCTTGACATTTGGTATAGACGCTTGTCTATTGTTTTAAGACTGTATGTTGACCTCTTTATTTAGACTTGGGACGACTTAGAGCTTGACATTTGGTATAGACGCTTGTCTATTGTTTAAGACTGTATGTTGACCTCTTTATTTAGACTCGGGACGACTTAGAGCTTGACATTTCGTATAGACGCTTGTCTATTGTTTAAGACTGTATGTTGACCTCTTTATTTAGACTCGGGACGACTTAGAGCTTGACATTTAGTATAGACGCTTGTCTATTGTTTAAGACTGTATGTTGACCTCTTTATTTAGACTCGGGACGACTTAGAGCTTGACATTTTGTATAGACGCTTGTCTTGTGTTTAAGACTGTATGTTTTGGTTTGGGATCTGTATATGTCTTTACTCAGACTCGGGACGATTTAGAGGTTGACATTTTGTATAAATGCTTGTCTATTGTTAAAGACTGTATGTTTTGGTTTGGGATCTGTATATGTCTTGAGGATATATGTGTTGTTGGGTTGCTGTATCATTGACTTACACACTAGATCAATAATTGAATCGTTGATATTTTACTGACTTTGGTGCTTTCAAAAATTGATAAAGCTGGTGAATATGTTACGAAACAGATCAACGCATGTACGCCGTTTCGTTTTACTATACACATCCAAAGAATGTTTATCAGTTTAGAAAACGGGAAACACAACTACCAGTATTGTATTGACAACTCTTTTAGTTTTCAAGACTACACTTAACATGACCTATAGATGTCTGTTGGCTGTTGTCTCGTTGGCTTGCTGTCTTATTGACGTCTAGCCTCGTTCTCGTTGGGTTGCTGTCTTATTGACGTCTAGTCTCGTTCTCGTTGGGTTGCTGTCTTATAGACGTCTAGCCTCGTTCTCGTTGGGTTGCTGTCTTATTGACATCTAGCCTCGTTCTCGTTGGGTTGCTGTCTTATTGACGTCTAGCCTCGTTCTCGTTGGGTTGCTGTCTTATTGACGTCTAGCCTCGTTCTCGTTGGGTTGCTGTCTTATTGACGTCTAGCCTCGTTCTCGTTTTATTCATACCAATTATTGCATCCAACAGGAGAATAAATTAAAGAAGCGAATCGTGTTACCCAAGCAAATGAGTTATTTTAATAGCGGTATAGAAAATCAAGAGACACTATAGGAATATAAAAGACAGCTACCTTAAAACAACACAGAAAAGTCTTTTACATTTGATATTATATTCATTCAATGTTCATGGTGCAGTCTAATAGATTAAAAATATCTTGAAAAATATTCAATTTTAGATGAATGTAGTTTTCTTCTAGTTTTAATTTTTCATGGAAGTCTGCTGCTAGTAATAGTGTATCAAATACTTCCTTTGTCAGAAATAATAATAGCGACAGATCAATAAAAATGGGATATCTATAGAATGTGGAAAACATTCAGTTGTATGTCATGAACATTGGACATTTTTATACTTGTGTTGAAACAACAAAGTATAGATTCTGTAGTCTTTGACATATAGTAAAGACACTTGTGTATTGTTGAAGACTCGGTATATTCACCTCTAGATGTCTTTTGCCTTTTTATGTAGCTAGATATAGGAAGATGTGGTGTGAGTGCCAATGAGACAACTCTCCATCCAAATAACAATTTAAAAATTAAACCATTATAGGTTAAAGTACGGCCTTCAACACGGAGCCTTGGCTCACACCGAACAACAAGCTATAAAGGGCCCCAAAATTACTAGTGTAAAACCATTCAAACGGGAAAACCAACGGTCTAATCTATATAAACAAAACGAGAAACGAGAAACACGTATAAATTACATAAACAAACGACAACTACTGTACATCAGATTCCTGACTTAGGACAGGTGCAAACATTTGCAGCGGGATTAAACGTTTTAATGGGCCCAAACCTTCTCCCTTTTTCTGAAACAATAGCATAACATCACAACATATAAAAACATACGATAAAATATCAATTAGCAGACTTAACTCAAGGTTACTGTCTTTCAACGTATACCCAACATTTTCTTGATTCAAACTGGATCAATCTTAACTAAAAAAATGATTGAGATAGACAAAATAGAAATCATTTCATATAAAACTTTAAAAAATTACAACACAAAACGAAAAGCGACCATCATAATACTGAGACACTTGTATATCAACATAGTGTACCACAATAACATATGAAAGGGTAATATAGTAGATTGTTACTCCAAGAAAACATTATCAACCAAGGAAAAGCCGACCAAATCATATGATAGGGTAATAGAGTATATTGTTATCCCGAGAAAACCAATGTCAAGCGAGGCAAAGGCGATGCTGACAGTGATTTCTTTAATAAAGGAAAATATATTTTAGACTAAGATAGATGCTTTTTCTATTAGTTGCTATTACATGACTTTGAACTAGCTGTCACTCAGTAACTGCGAGTACTCTCAGATATGTATATACTTGGTGTCTTTTTTGTTATTAGGGATGAGGGATGGATAAATACCCTGCCACGTCCGGTCTGTGTTTTTGTTTGATGTTTTTCTGCTTTGTATCGGTCTGCTGCGTTTAGACCTTTTCAATTGATTTTTATAGTTTGTTCTTATGTTGTGCTGTTACACCACTGTCCCACTGGCCAGGCTAGGGGGAGGGAAAAAATTAAGCGCTCACAAATATGTTTATAACCCCGCCACACTCTTTATGTCCCCTTTCCGAGTCAGGATCCTGTATTTCAGTGGTTGTCGTTGGTTCATGACATATTTGTTTTTCGTAAATTGTTTTGTTATTAATTTGGTCACTTGGGTTTTTCTCTTTGTTGAAGGCCGTACGGTTGCCTATAATTACTTACATCCACTTTATTTGAACTTTGGTGGATAGTTTTCTCGTTGACAATCATAACACATCTCCTACTTTTTATATAATTAGCAGTCTGTGGTTCCCCTTTCAGCTATTCGTTATCTTACTTTCTGCTTTCTGAAGGATATTATTCGTCATTGTGCGAAGTGCTCCTTTGAAGGAGGGATTTTCTATACCAGAACAGAACAGAGACCGTTCGTACGTCTGTCCGTTTGTTTGTGAGTTCCTGCGCTCGTTTTTCAGACGTCGCAATTTGTAATTTTAACCGAAACTGATCATAAACCGTGTGACAGAATCTTGTGGAACGTGCAAATTAATCTTACTCTATTAATATACTTTCAACCTCATGTTTTATTTCTTCTGTAACCGAGAGACTGTAAGTGCTACTGACATGACGATAAAAACAGCTAACACTTCAAACTATTAGGTCCTGGACAGCAATTAAACGATATAAAAACATGTAGTGGTCAACACTAATTTATAGAAACAACTGAATTGTTTCGATGTTCTTTAACGTACACTCTCTTTTCACGACGCATCGGATTAAAGGTTCCCATTTTGACCGAAATTGGCTGCGAATTTATACAACCGGGTCCGCACTGCAAAACGGACGCCAGAGGTCAGATGATGTCCAAAGTGATCATATTTCTATACCCATGTCCCCCTTGGAGTATGTCAAAATGTAA
Organism: Mytilus trossulus; assembly: GCF_036588685.1. NCBI lineage: Eukaryota > Metazoa > Mollusca > Bivalvia > Mytilida > Mytilidae > Mytilus > Mytilus trossulus. The sequence continues at coordinate 63,289,038 of NC_086383.1, read as the reverse complement.
CCAACTAGCTATTTAACATCATCTCGAAGCTGAAGGACACCTACGGGTGCGGGAATTCTCGCTACATTGAAGACTCATTGGTGGCATTCGGCTGTTGTCTGCATCGATGGTCGGGTTGTGGCTTTTACATATTCCCCATTTCCTTTCTCAATTTTACATGTATAATATCAAAGTCAGAAGATGTAGTTGATTGCCAATGAAACACTAACATGTATAATATGAAAATAAGAAGATGCAGTTGATTGCCAATGAGACACTTACATGTATAATATAATAGTAAGAAGATGTGGTATAATTGCCAATGAGACAACTTCATGTATAATATAAAAGTAAGAAGATGTGGTATAATTGCCAATGAGACAACTTCATTTATAATATAAAAGTAAGAAGATGTGGTATAATTGCCAATGAGACAACTTCAAGTATAATATAAAAGTAAGAAGATGTGGTATGATTGCCAATGAGACACTTACATGTATAATAAAATAGCAAGAAGATGTGGTATGATTGCCAATGAGACGACTTCATGTATAATATAAAAGTAAGAAGATGTGTTATAATTGCCAATGAGACACTTACATGTATAATATAGTAGCAAGAAGATGTAGTATAATTGCCAATGAGACAACTACATTTATAATATGAAAGTAAGAAAGACGCAGTTGATTGCCAATGAGACACTTACATGTATAATATAATAGCAAGAATATGTGGTATGATTGCCAATGAGACAACTTCATGTATAATATAATAGCAAGAAGATGTGGTATAATTACCAATGAGACAGTTATTAAAGTGAGAGGGTTAGCGCTATAGAACCAGGTTTAATCCACCATTTTCTACATTTGAAAATGCATGTACCAAGTCAGGAATATGACAGTTCTTTTCCATTCGTTTTTGATGCGTTTTGTTTTTTGATTTTGCCATGTGATTATGGACTTTCAAAATTGATTTTCCTCTGAGTTCAGTATTTTTGTGATTTTACTTTTTTTACTTGTATAATATAATAGCAAGAAGATGTGGTATGATTGCCAGTGAGACACTTACATGTATAATATAATAGCAAAAAGATGTGGTATAATTGCCAATGAGACACTTGCATGCAATTTTAGTTTCTTGATTATAATTCGGAATTTAGTATGACGTCAATTATCACTGTACTAGTATACATATTTTTAGGGGCCAGCTGAAGGACACCTACGGGTGCGGGAATTCTCGCTACATTGAAGACTCATTGGTGGCATTCGGCTGTTGTCTGCATCGATGGTCGGGTTGTGGCTTTTACATATTCCCCATTTCCTTTCTCAATTTTACATGTATAATATCAAAGTCAGAAGATGTAGTTGATTGCCAATGAAACACTAACATGTATAATATGAAAATAAGAAGATGCAGTTGATTGCCAATGAGACACTTACATGTATAATATAATAGTAAGAAGATGTGGTATAATTGCCAATGAGACAACTTCATGTATAATATAAAAGTAAGAAGATGTGGTATAATTGCCAATGAGACAACTTCATTTATAATATAAAAGTAAGAAGATGTGGTATAATTGCCAATGAGACAACTTCAAGTATAATATAAAAGTAAGAAGATGTGGTATGATTGCCAATGAGACACTTACATGTATAATAAAATAGCAAGAAGATGTGGTATGATTGCCAATGAGACGACTTCATGTATAATATAAAAGTAAGAAGATGTGTTATAATTGCCAATGAGACACTTACATGTATAATATAGTAGCAAGAAGATGTAGTATAATTGCCAATGAGACAACTACATTTATAATATGAAAGTAAGAAAGACGCAGTTGATTGCCAATGAGACACTTACATGTATAATATAATAGCAAGAATATGTGGTATGATTGCCAATGAGACAACTTCATGTATAATATAATAGCAAGAAGATGTGGTATAATTACCAATGAGACAGTTATTAAAGTGAGAGGGTTAGCGCTATAGAACCAGGTTTAATCCACCATTTTCTACATTTGAAAATGCATGTACCAAGTCAGGAATATGACAGTTCTTTTCCATTCGTTTTTGATGCGTTTTGTTTTTTGATTTTGCCATGTGATTATGGACTTTCAAAATTGATTTTCCTCTGAGTTCAGTATTTTTGTGATTTTACTTTTTTTACTTGTATAATATAATAGCAAGAAGATGTGGTATGATTGCCAGTGAGACACTTACATGTATAATATAATAGCAAAAAGATGTGGTATAATTGCCAATGAGACACTTGCATGCAATTTTAGTTTCTTGATTATAATTCGGAATTTAGTATGACGTCAATTATCACTGTACTAGTATACATATTTTTAGGGGCCAGCTGAAGGACACCTACGGGTGCGGGAATTCTCGCTACATTGAAGACTCATTGGTGGCATTCGGCTGTTGTCTGCATCGATGGTCGGGTTGTTGTCGCTTTCACACATTCCCCATTTTCTTTCTCAATTTTACTTGTATAATATAAAAGTCAGAAGATGTAGTTGATTGCCAATGAGACACTAACATGTATAATATGATAGCAAGAAGATGTGGTATGATTGCCAATAAGACAACTTCATGTATAATATAAAAGTAAGAAGATGTGGTATAATTGCCAATGAGACACTTACATGTATAACATAATAGCAAAAAGAAGTGGTATGATTGCCAATGAGACAACTACATGTTTAATATAATAGCAAGAAGATGTGGTATGATTTCCAATGAGACCACTACATGTATAATATAAGAGCAAGAAGATGTTGTATGATTCCCAATGAGACAACTATATGTATAATATAAAAGCAAGAAGATGCGGTATAATTGCCAATGAGACACTTACATGTATAATATAATAGCAAGACAACGTGGTATGATTGCCAATGCGACAACTTCATGTATAATATAAAAGTAAGAAGATGTGGTATAATTGCCAATAAGACACTTACATGTATAATATCATAGCAAGAAGATGTGGTATGATTGCCAATGAGACAACTACATGTATAATATAAAAGAAAGAAGATGTTGTGTGTTTGCCAATAAGACAAGTACATGTATTATATAAAGATAAGAAGATGTGGTATGATTGCCAATGAGACAACTTCATGTATAATATAAAAGTAAGAAGATCTGGTATAATTACAAATGAGACACTTACATGTATAATATAATAGCAAGAAGAAGTGGTATGATTGCCAATGAGACACTTACATGTATAATATAATAGCAAGAAGATGTGGTATAATTGCCAATGAGACACTTGCATGCAATTTTAGTTTCTTGAGTATAATTCGGAATTTAGTATGACGTCAATTATCACTGTACTAGTATACATATTTTTAGGGGCCAACTGAAGGACACCTACGGGTGTGGGAATTCTCGCTTCATTGAAGACTCATTGGTGGCCTTCTGCTGTTGTCTGCATCGATGGTCGGGTTGTTGTCGCTTTGACATATTCCCCATTTCCTTTCTCAATTTTACATGTATAATATAAAAGTAAGAAGATGTAGTTGATTGCCAATGAGACACTTACATGCATAATATGAAAGTAAGAAGATGCAGTTGATTGCCAATGAGACACTTACATGTATAATATAATAGCAAGAAGATGTGGTATGATTGCCAATGAGACAACTTCATGTATAATATAAAAGTAAGAAGATGTGGTATAATTGCCAATGAGACACTTACATGTATAATATAATAACAAGAAGATGTGATATGATTGCCAATGAGACGACTTCATAGATATAGGAAGATGTGGTGTGAGTGCCAATGAGACAACTCTCCATCCAAATAACAATTTAAAAATTAAACCATTATAGGTTAAAGTACGGCCTTCAACACGGAGCCTTGGCTCACACCGAACAAAAAGCTATAAAGGGCCCCAAAATTACTAGTGTAAAACCATTCAAACGGGAAAACCAACGGTCTAATCTATATAAACAAAACGAGAAACGAGAAACACGTATATATTACATAAACAAACGACAACTACTGTACATCAGATTCCTGACTTAGGACAGGTGCAAACATTTGCAGCGGGATTAAACGTTTTAATGGGCCCAAACCTTCTCCCTTTTTCTGAAACAATAGCATAACATCACAACATATAAAAACATACGATAAAATATCAATTAGCAGACTTAACTCAATCAAAAAACGTATGATTACACAAAGAACGAATAAATTTGATCTGCGATATCTGAATACAAATGCACAGTTAATTAAATATTAGAGACAAACAGTCATGGCCAAAAGACTATCAAATTAATTCAAACACACTGAGAAATATTTAACCAATCAATGTTCACTTTAGAAAAAAACCCGGTTTTTTATAATCTTGAAGTTTATACAAATGTTGTAAGAAAAAGTGAAAAATTGAAGATATTACAAATAATCAAAGCTGGTATACAGCCAAGATCCATATAAATAAAAAATGACAAAAAAGCATTATAAACAGTATCAACAGGTCGAATTAACAAGAAAATACGATTTGAGAGCACTCGCAGTTACTGACAGCTAGTTAAAAGCCAAAACCAATTAATAGTAAAAAATCATGCATCAGAGACTAAAATCGACTAAAACACATCACAGGGATTTAGTATTTTAACGTCATTAATAGTCAAAGAAGGCATGACTTGTGCAATGCCAAAAATAAATGTATCGACAGGTAGTAGTATAGTGAAGAGCGACTTATATAGAAATAAAAGTTAACGTGGCTGTGTCCCCTATACATCTCGCCTCAAAAGATAATGAAATTTAGTTATGTTTTAATTTGCTAATGACAAAATCAATATTAGTGCCAATGTGAACTATATTCAGAGATCTAATTACAATATTGGTACGATAACCCTTACTTATAAGTTTGTTTAAAGGTTCGATGAGTTTACAAGGATCACATAGTGATTTCCTCGCTTTAAGTACAATATTACCATAAAATTTAGGATGAGAAATACCATTTTTAATAAGCTTTCTACAGGTATAGCCAAATTTACTAATCAAATCTTTGTATCTATGAAAGAATTTAGTAAAAGTTTTAAGTAATTTATGGTATCGAAATCCCTGACACAACAATTTACCAGTGATACATTGATTACGTTCGTTAAAATCTATTACATCAGAACACACACGGACAAACCGAACGAGTTGCGATATAAAAACACTATGTATACTATGTATACTATAAAAGTAAGAAGATGTTGTGTGCTTGCCAATGAGACAACTTCATGTATAATATAAAAGTAAGAAGATATGGTATAATTGCCAATGAGACACTTACATGTCATATAGTAGCAAGAAAATGTGGTATAATTACCAATGAGACAACTACATGTATAATATGAAAGTAAGAAGACGCAGTTGATTGCCAATGAGACACTTACATGTATAATATAATAGCAAGAAGATGTGGTATAATGACCAATGAGACACTTACATGTATAATATAATAGCAAGAAGATGTGTTTTGATTGCCAATGAGACACTCACATGTATAATATAATAGCAGGAAGATGTGGTATAATTGCCAATGAGACAACTACATGTATAATATGTCAAAATCATGTTTCAATCAGATCAGAAACATTGGACGGATTCGACCATTTATTACAGAAGAAGCATGCAAAACGTTACTATGCTCTCTGTAACCTCCCGTTTAGATTATGGTAACGCATTACTGTATGGACTCCCAGCAACATCTATTCAAAGGTTACAACGAGTCCAAAACACAGCAGCTAGTCATTACAAGGAAGAGGAAGTACGAACACATAACACCAATCCTCAAGTCTCTCCATTGGCTGCCTGTAACATACCGATGTCAGTATAAACTTCTTGTGTATGTGTTCAAGGCTTTGCACGAGGAGGCACCGGTCTATCTACAAGAACTCGTTTAAATATACAAACCAATGCGAGCACTTAGATCTGAAAATTCCATGATTTTAACAACGCCACGTGTAAGAACTAAAACATATGGGGAAAGAAGATTCGACAAAGCAGCAGCCGTTCTGTTGAATGATTTACCAAGTGATCTACGAAACATCCATTGTGTGAATGTTTTTAAGAAAAATTTGAAGCAAGAAGATGTGGTATAATTGCCAATGAGACACTTGCATGCAATTTTAGTTTCTTGAGTATAATTCGGAATTTAGTATGACGTCAATTATCACTGTACTAGTATACATATTTTTAGGGGCCAGCTGAAGGACACCTACGGGTGCTGGAATTCTTGCTAAATTGAAGACTCATTGGTGGACTTCGACTGTTGTCTGCATCGATGGTCGGGTTGTTGTCGCTTTGACATCTTTAAGGTAGATTTATGGTATACCGCCATCTTGGATTGTACAATCACAGTACACAATCGGGCATATTTTGAGACAGATTTGCAAATCAATGGTTAGACTGTTTTTTTCTATTTAAGGAAACTTGTTAATTAATCGTATTATACAAAATATTTTAACAAATATCATTTTTTTGGGGTTTAAAAATCATTTTTTTCAAATGAGCCATTTAAGGGGAGATAACTCTTTTAGTACAAAATTTATACTGGGCTAATAGGGAAATTTTTTATTTTTACTTGTAGCAAGAAAACAAGTTCGGTGACACCATGTTTTCTTTTTATTTTCTTAAAACGTATTATGAAACCTTTCTTCTCACAATTTATTTCAAAATTCTATCTCTTAGAATTTTTTGTGTATTTTCATGAACAAACTAACCAAATTTTGGCAATTTTCAACGACTCATAGCTTGAAAAATAGCACGGTGACCCATACTTTTTATTAAATTTTTGAAAAGAGCATAGTAAAATCTTCATTTTTGCAAATTATCAGATAATTCTGTCTCAAAAAATATATACTGGTGATCTACCTTAAGTACTTCTAAACATACAATATCAGGTCAATGTCAGAAAAATATATATTTTTTGTTATACTGCTACAGATAAAAAGTTACAAATAATTTACTGAGTGGCTGTACCAGGTGTGGCGGTCTATAATTGGATCATACCTTTGTTTTGGAAAATAAGAAACATTACGTGAATATTACGGAAAAGTAGACAACAACTATTTTTTCTTTTATTCGGGAACCCCTCTTTTTGAAATGTCTGGATTCGCCCCTGTTGCTAATCTACCACTTTAGAACCGAATCACGGTTTTGCTATATATCCAAGTTTGTTGTAGACGTCGTAGTCCGGATAATCACGAAGCAGATACAGTCTGATAGCTACCCGAATCAAAACAACAGAAATAGGACTCTCACTATAGAAAACGATAGAAATGTATGTCGTATATTTACAATTGGATGAATCTTTCAAAAAGTTATTTTAAATAATGTAAATTATGATTTCTTAATATTGATGTATTACTCTTCATTTGAAAATACTATCACATGTTTTCCTTTGATTGAAAGAAATTCAAATTCATTTGTCAGAACCTAATACAAAAGGTTATTTCAGAGCTAGGTAAGTCTTTACTTTGGGACTAATACAAAAGGTTATTTCAGAGCTAGGTAAGTCTTTACTTTGGGACCTCCTTTCAGCAGATACAAAAGGTTATTTCAGAGCTAGGTTAGTCTTTACTTTGGAACATCCTTGACAGAACCTAATACAAAAGGTTATTTCAGAGCTAGGTAAGTCTTTACTTTGGGACCTAATACAGAAGTTTATTTCAGAGCTAGGTAAGTCTTTACTTTTGTCAGAACCTAATACAAAAGTTTATTTCAGAGCTAGGTAACTAAAGTCTTTACTTTGTCAGAACCTAATACAAAAGGTTATTTCAGAGCTAGGTAAGTCTTTACTTTGGGACCTCCTTGTCAAAACCTAATACAAAAGGTTATTTCAGAGCTAGGTAAGTCTTTGCTTTGGGACCTAATACAAAAGGTTATTTCAGAGTTAGGTAAGTCTTTACTTTTGTCAGAACCTAATACAAAAGGTTATTTCAGAGCTAGGTAAGTCTTTACTTTGTCAGAACCTAATACAAAAGGTTATTTCAGAGCTAGGTAAGTCTTTACTTTGTCAGAACCTATACAAAAGGTTATTTCAGAGCTAGGTAAGTCTTTACTTTGGGACCTCCTTTACAAAAGGTTATTTCAGAGCTATGTAAGTCTTTACTTTGGGACTTCCTTTTCAAAGGGTTATTTCAGAGCTAGGTAAGTCTTTACTTTGGGACCTCCATTACAAAGGGTTATTTCAGAGCTAGGTAAGTCTTTACTTTGGGACCTCCTTTACAAAAGGTTATTTCAGAGCGAGGTGAGTCTTTACTTTGTCAGAACCTAATACAAAAGGTTATTTCAGAGCTAGGTAAGTCTTCATTTTGGGACCTCTTTACAAAAGGTTATTTCAGAGCTAGGTAAGTCTTTACTTTGGGACCTCCTTTCAGCAGATGCTCGGATTTTTACCAAATTAAATATTTTGCTTCATTCAGCTTTGATTGTCGCTTATGCCTAATTTGGCTCCAATATTTAAGGCAATGCAACAGGAAAAAATATAAAGATGACCATTTCCGAAAACCCTACTCGGCATGGTTCAAATGTTATGGTAATGTATTGGTTTGATTGACAGCTAAGCCAGTACAACATTGCCATGTGACAGTCAATTTCTAAAGTTAATTCGCTGATCGTGGTTAAAGGGGCGGATGAAATAATCTTAGAATCAAATCACGCTTCGTTCACATAAATGGTTAAGATATTATTAGCCGTTCTGCGTCATTTGACACCGTATCTTGCCTTGGATAAATTTCATGTCGCCTTGGAACTTTTTTTTTTGTCGACACCCGACCTTTTCTCTTCCCGCGACAGCATTCTTTTTTTTAGAGTAATTACCTTTCCCAGCGATGCTTCGAAGGGTAATAGTCACACAATGTTGCCTTAACTTCCTCAGTCTGTCCGTCGGTCCGTCCGTTCGTGACACCCCTGTTGACACTCTTGAATCAGCATCCTTCAAGGGATCTAAACATGGCAAATTAGTTTTTTTAACACACTGCGATATGTTTTTTTTTCACTTGCCATAATGAACTTTATAGGTAAACGTTTTCAAACTGCTTTTCTTGATAGATTATGGAACACACGACACAGATCATTCATTTTAAAAAAGAAAAGCTGAGGTATAAATAAGACAAAAAAAATCATGTTTGGTATTCTCACAAATATTAACAAAAGCCCTTAATCATGTTTATGACAATCAAATAAAATGACTCCCAAACTGATCTGATTTATAATCAAATAATCCGGGTATTTTAATATGACTAAATATTAGAAAAAACATTACAACTATACATAAAAAAAAGAAGATGTAGTATGATTGCCAATGAGACAACTATATATTTACCTAAATTACTAAACTGTTGTCCTAAGGGTTAATCTTTTTATCTACTTTATCCTTTTCAGAATAAATATGTTCAAAAACTCATTTTCCCATATACTCTTTGGTCATTTTTTTTGTCATATTCACAAATTAGTTGAAAAGGAAACATTATTAACTGTATATCATTCAAAATATACCTGTGTCCCCTGCGAACAAAGTTTGTCTTTTCGTATGTTCAGATATAAGAAAAGTGTAAACTCTCGCTCGTGGAATACGCTATTTTGAATAGATTTGAACTAAATGGAGAAAGGGAGACAAACATAATTTTACAACGACCAAGTTAAAAGGTTTATAATGTACGTCAACATATACGATTTTTGTTTAATTGACTAGTTATAAAATGGTCAACGGGAGATAACAATAAACATTTTGTTGAAATGTAAAACCTAAAATTCTCTAGTGGACAACAGACAACGTACGAGTAAAAGGAGGTGTGGGATAAACGTCAATGAGACAACAATCCAACAACACATATAACCAATAGACATCTAGTGGACAACATACAACATACGATTAAAGGAGGTGTGGGATATACGTCAATGAGACAACAATCCAACAACACAAATAACCAATAGACATCTAGTGGACAACACACAACGTACGAGTAAAAGGAGATGTGGGATATACATCAATGAAACAACAATCCAACAACACAAATAACCAATAGACATATAGTGGGCAACAAACAACGTATGAGTAAAATGAGATGTGGGATATACATCAATGAGACAACAATCCAACAACACAAATAACCAATAGACATCTAGTGGACAACATACAACGTACGAGTAAAAGGAGGTGTGGGATATACATCAATGAAACAACAATCCAACAACTCAAATAACCAATAGACATATAGTGGGCAACATACAACGTACGAGTAAAAGGAGGTGTGGGATATACGTCAATGAAACAACAATCCAACAACTCAAATAACCAATAGACATATAGTGGGCAACATACAACGTACGAGTAAAATGAGATGTGGGATATACATTAATGAGACAACAATCCAACAACTCAAATAACCAATAGACATACGGTGGACAACATACAACGTACGAGTAAAAGGAGATGTGGGATATACATCAATTAAACAACAATCCAACAACACAAATAACCAATAGACATATAGTGGGCAACATACAACGTACGAGTAAAAGGAGGTGTGGGATATACATCAATGAGACAACAATCAAACAACACAAATAACCAATAGACATATAGTGGGCAACATACAACGTACGAGTAAAAGGAGGTGTGGGATATACATCAATGAAACAACAATCCAACAACACAGATAAACAATAGACATCTAGTGGACAACACACAACGTACGAGTAAAATGAGGTGTGGGATATACATCAATGAGACAACAATCCAACAACACAAATAACAATGCAATATACATCTAGTGGACAACACACAACGTACGAGTAAAAGGAGATGTGGGATATACATCAATGAAACAACAATCCAACAACACAAATAACCAATAGACATATAGTGAGCACATACAACGTACGAGTAAAAGCAGGTGTGGGATATACATCAATGAAACAACAGTTCATCAACACAAATAACCAATAGACATATAGTGAGCACATACAGCGTACGAGTGAAAGCAGGTGTGGGATATACATCAATGAGACAACAATTCAACAACACAAATAACTAAGAGACATAAAGCATGTATAGTGGGCAACATACAACGTACGTTTAAAAGGTGGTGTGGGATATACATCAATGAAACAACAATCCAACAACACAAATAACCAATAGACATATAGTGGACAACATACAACGTACGAGTAAAAGGAGATGAGGGATATACATCAATGAAACAACAATCCAACAACACAAATAACCAATAGACATATAGTGGACAACATACAACGTGCGAGTAAAAGGAGATGTGGGATATACATCAATGAGACAACAATCCAACATCACAAATAACCAACAGACTTCTAGTGGACAACACACATTGTACGAGTAAAAGGAGGTGTGGGATATACATCAATGAGACAACAATCCAACAACACAAATAACCAATAGACATATAGTGAACAACATACAACGTACGAGTAAAAGGAAGTGTGGGATATACGTCAATGAGACAACAATCCAACAACACAAATAACCAATAGACATATGGTGGGCAACATACAACGTACGAGTAAAAGGAAGTGTGGGATATACATCAATGAGACAACAATCCAACAACACAAATAACCAATAGACATATAGTGAACAACATACAACGTACGAGTAAAAGGAAGTGTGGGATATACGTCAATGAGACAACAATCCAACAACACAAATAACCAATAGACATATAGTGGGCAACATACAACGTTCGAGTAAAAGGAGGTGTAAGATATACATCAATAAGACAACAACACAAATAACCAAGAGACATATAGTGGGCAACATACAACATACGGGTAAAAGGAGGTGTGAGATATACATCAATGAAACAACAATCCAACAACACAAAATACCATGCAATAGACATCTAGTGGGCAACACACAATGTACGATTTAAAGGAGGTGTGGGATATACATCAATGAGACAACAATCCAACATCACAAATAACCAATAGATATATAGGCAACATACAACGTACGAGTAAAAAGAGGTGTGAGATATACGTCAATGAAACAACAATCCAACAACACAAATAACCAATATATATATAGTGGGCAACACACAACGTACGAGTAAAAGGACGTGTGGGATATTAATCAAAGAGACAAAAATCCAACAACACAAATAACTAATATATATATAGTGGGCAACACACAACGTACGAGTAAAAGGAGGTGTGGGATATAAATCAAAGAGACAACAATCCAACAACACAAATAACCAATAGATATATAGGCAACACACAACGTACGAGTAAAAGGAGGTGTGAGATATACATCAATGAGACAACAATCCAACAACACAAATAACCAATAGACATCTAGTGGGCAGCATACAACGTACGAGTAAAAGGAGGTGTGGGATATACATCAATGAGACAACAATCCAACAACACAAATAACCAATAGACATCTAGTGGACAACATACAACGTACGAGTAAAAGGAGGTGTGGGATATACATCAACGAAACAACAATCCAACAACACAAATAACCAATAGACATATACTGTAAACCAACTTATTTTTGCGAGCGCTTTATTTTCGCGACTTTCGCGAGAAGAAAAATATCGCGAATATAAATCGTCTCTAATAGGTAAAACTTTGATTATTTCTTACTAAACTATATCAAGTAAATTTGAAAATCGCAAAATTAAATCGCTGCGAAACGGACTAGAAAGGACAAAACGCGAAATAAAGTATCCGCGAAAATAAGTTGGTTTACAGTAGTGGACAACATACAACGAACGAGTAAAAGGAGGTGTGGGATATACATCAATGAGACAACAATCCAACAACACAAATAACCAATAGACATATAGTGAACAACATACAACGTACGAGTAAAAGGAAGTGTGGGATATACGTCAATGAGACAACAATCCAACAACACAAATAACCAATAGACATATGGTGGGCAACATACAACGTACGAGTAAAAGGAAGTGTGGGATATACATCAATGAGACAACAATCCAACAACACAAATAACCAATAGACATATAGTGAACAACATACAACGTACGAGTAAAAGGAAGTGTGGGATATACGTCAATGAGACAACAATCCAACAACACAAATAACCAATAGACATATAGTGGGCAACATACAACGTTCGAGTAAAAGGAGGTGTAAGATATACATCAATAAGACAACAACACAAATAACCAAGAGACATATAGTGGGCAACATACAACATACGGGTAAAAGGAGGTGTGAGATATACATCAATGAAACAACAATCCAACAACACAAAATACCATGCAATAGACATCTAGTGGGCAACACACAATGTACGATTTAAAGGAGGTGTGGGATATACATCAATGAAACAACAATCCAACAACACAAACAACCAATAGACATATAGTGGACAACATACAACGTACGAGTAAAAGGAGGTGTGGGATATACATCAACGAAACAACAATCCAACAACACAAATAACCAATATATATATAGTGGGCAACACACAACGTACGAGTAAAAGGACGTGTGGGATATTAATCAAAGAGACAAAAATCCAACAACACAAATAACTAATATATATATAGTGGGCAACACACAACGTACGAGTAAAAGGAGGTGTGGGATATAAATCAAAGAGACAACAATCCAACAACACAAATAACCAATAGACATATAGTGGGCAGCATACAACGTACGAGTAAAAGGAGGTGTGGGATATACATCAATGAGACAACAATCCAACAACACAAATAACCAATAGACATCTAGTGGACAACATACAACGTACGAGTAAAAGGAGGTGTGGGATATACATCAACGAAACAACAATCCAACAACACAAATAACCAATAGACATATACTGTAAACCAACTTATTTTTGCGAGCGCTTTATTTTCGCGACTTTCGCGAGAAGAAAAATATCGCGAATATAAATCGTCTCTAATAGGTAAAACTTTGATTATTTCTTACTAAACTATATCAAGTAAATTTGAAAATCGCAAAATTAAATCGCTGCGAAACGGACTAGAAAGGACAAAACGCGAAATAAAGTATCCGCGAAAATAAGTTGGTTTACAGTAGTGGACAACATACAACGAACGAGTAAAAGGAGGTGTGGGATATACATCAATGAACCAACAATCCAACAACACAAATTACCAATAGACATCTTGTGGACAACATACAACGTACGAGTAAAAGGAGGTGTGGGATATACATCAATGAAAAAACAATCAAACAACACAAATAACCAATAGACATATAGTGGACAACATACAACATACGAGTAAAAGGAGGTGTGGATTATACATCAATGAGACAACAATCCCACATCACAAATAACCAACAGACATAGAGTGAACAACATACAACGTACGAGTAAAAGGAGGTGTGGGATATACATCAATGAGACAACAATCCAACATCACAAATAACCAATAGATATATAGGCAACATACAACGTACGAGTAAAAAGAGGTGTGGGATATACATCAATGAGACAACAATCAAACAACACAAATAACCAATAGACATATAGTGGACAAAACACAACGTACGAGTAAAAGATGTGTGATATACATCAATGAAACAACAATCCAACAACACAAATAACCAATAGACATATAGTGGACAAAATACAACATACGAGTAAAAGGAGGTGTGGATTATACATCAATGAGACAACAATCCCACATCACAAATAATCAACAGACATAGAGTGAACAACATACAACGTACGAGTAAAAGGAGGTGTGGGATATACATCAATGAGACAACAATCCAACATCACAAATAACCAATAGATATATAGGCAACATACAACGTACGAGTAAAAAGAGGTGTGAGATATACATCAATGAGACAACAATCCAACATCACAAATAACCAATAGATATATAGGCAACATACAACGTACGAGTAAAAAGGGGTGTGGGATATACATCAATGAAACAACAATCAAACAACACAAATAACCAAGAGACATCTAGTGGGCAACATACAACGTACGAGTAAAAGGAGGTGTGGGATATATGTCAACGAGACTACAATCCAACAACACAAATAACCAATAGACATATAGTGGGCAACATACAACGTACGAGTAAAAGGAGGTGTGGGATATACATCAATGAGACAACAATCCAACAACACAAATAACCAAGAGACATCTAGTGGGCAACATACAACGTACGAGTAAAAGGAGGTGTGAGATATATGTCAACGAGACTACAATCCAACAACACAAATAACCAATAGACATGTAGTGGGCAACATACAACGTACGAGTAAAAGGAGGTGTGAGATATATGTCAACGAGACTACAATCCAACATCACAAATAACCAAGAGACATCTAGTGGGCAACATACAACGTACGAGTAAAAGGAGGTGTGAGATATATGTCAACGAGACTACAATCCAACATCACAAATAACCAAGAGACATCTAGTGGGCAACATACAACGTACGAGTAAAAGGAGGTGTGGGTTATATGTCAATGAGACAGCAATCCAACATCACAAATAACCAATAGATAAATAGGCAACACACAACGTACGAGTAAAAGGAGGTTTTGGTTATATGTCAATGAGACAGCAATCCAACAATCTGTTTTTTTTATAAAGGTTTTGCTTTTACACAAAAAAAAACTGTTTTTATATCCAAACTACAAGAAAGAAACTGAGCGCGAGATCTTATAAAAGTGTCAGGTTGTAAGGATACATGTCGATCAGTTAGATCACAAATATGGATTTCTGTTGTTTCTAATTTAAAGTTCCCCAAAGGTGACTAAGGAAACGAAATATGGTCACTTGGTCTTCTCCCGACTGGCAGTAAAACGAAGTGGGACGTCCGTTTGGCTGTGCGGGTTGTATCAAGTTCACAATCACGTCCGGTCAGAATGGGAACGTGAAATCCGGTGCCTCGTGTAAAGAGAGTGCCACGTTCTTTGCACGTTCAACAACTCTTTGAGGGCCCTTAGTTGGCCTGTTGCAATGCAAAATTTCTTTCCCAATCCAATATACCATCATTTTCCCGTGGCAGTAAAAATTTCCCCGACCATCATCCCGAATGGCCTCTATTATGACAAGACCGACCTATGTTTTTTTAATTTTTAATTTGTTCTCGTCCTGGACATGCATGAAATATTTGGCACTGGACGTTAAGTAACCAACAATCAATCAATCTAGTTAATTTAAAGACTCAACACTTTTGCCTTCTGGTGCAAGTCTCATAACATTACTGATGATTCGCCCAAGGAAAGTAGAATACCAAGAGAAGTTTGTTGTAGCATCACCTTGTCAATAGTACTTTTCCCCCGACCACTTGCATGCATATTAATTGATCTGAGGTTAAACATTGACATATAATGTATTTTCACACAATATCAACTATAGTCATTATCCGGTAAAACCTCTTACCCGAAGGATTTGGTTAACTTTTATAAAAAGTCAAAATCTTATTAACAAAAATATAACTTATTTACATAAAATACCCGAAAGAAGTACTATATATATATTCAAATCACTTAAAAATAAATTAACTCATCCTACAAAATCTACATAATCACATCCGATCGTAACTATCAAATTTATTGTGAAGGAAAAAATAAATGGTGGAGCTGTTGAAGGATAGGAAATTTCCGTTATTAAAAAAGGTAAAAATGATGTTTTTATTTTTGAGTTTTTGACAAAATTGTTTGGAATGCATGAAAATATGTTTTGTCCTCTACTACATGGGCAACATACAACGTACGAGTAAAAGGAGGTGTGGGATATACGTCAGTGAGACAACAATCCAACAACACAAATAACCAATAGACATATAGTGGGCAACATACAACGTACTGTGTTTTAATCATATGTTTTCTAGTTTTCAAAGAAAAACGCGTTCAATTTCTATCTAAAAAAACAGCCAACTTTACTTTTGAAAGTTTTACTTGGAGATGGTATTATATTTATGTCTTAATCATTCCTATGAACCTTGATGATATATGTGCATAGAAAATATCTACGAAAATAGCGGGAATCCCAAACTTTAGTATATGATATAACAATTTACCTACCTCTTTACAAGCATTACCAAATACAATGAAAGTTCCAACTATGTACCAGCTTATGAAGCTGCACAAAACCCTTTATAAATATAGATTTATTTCGTCTCTTAGCCATGGTTTCACTACTAAACTATCAAAAATTCGTTGGAAGTACTTGATAAATTGTATGCTTATATTGGTGACTCCGAATCTGATCAAAGTTTTGATTTTTCTACCCTATATACCAAGTTGCCTCATAATCTTATTAAGAAAAAAATCACACAACTCATTAAATGGGCATTTAAAAAGTCGAAATGCGAATATATATTTATGTTCAAACTCTTTGAGGTAATTTTTTAGTAACAACATACAAAAGAACTATGTCAATTGGACCTGCTTTGATACTATAACTGCCCTTGAATTTTTACTAGATAACAGTTGTGTTCGCTATGGAGAATCCGTATATCATCAGGTTATCGGAATTCCCATTGGGACTAACTGTGCACAACTTATTGCGGACCTGTTTCTGTATTGTTACAATGTATAAATAAAATCAGAAAAGACCCATCGAAACAACATCTGATGAAAAATTTTTAGAACCCTTTTAGATATTTAGATGATATATTGGTTCTCAATAATTACGACTTCAGTATGTACACTAACTTGACTAAAGAGATTTATCCTGCTGAACTGAATTTGAATAAAGCTAATACTAACAATGCATACTGCCCTTTCCTGGACTTTGATATCGTTATCTTTAACGGGAAGCTTAATACCAAACTTTATGATAAAAGAGATGATTTTTCATTTCCTATTGTTAATTATCCATTTTTAGATGGTGACGTTCCCTTGTCGCCATCTTACGGTGTCTAAATATCTCAACTTGTTCGATTCGCTCGTGTATGTAACAACGTATTTTATTTCAATGAAGGAAATCGTTGAATTACTGAAACATTATTACACCAGGGTTTTCACTATCACAAACTAGTCAAAACATTAACTAAATTTTATCATCGATACAAGGACATCATTCGTAAATATAAATCAACATGCAGACATCTTATACGTTCAGATATTTCACATCTAATATTTTATGGTAATATTCTGTACAAAGCACAAAAATTTCGGCATTCACCTTAAAAGCTAACCAAACCTTTAAACAGACTTATTCGGAAAGGATGTAGTTACGATGCTGTTGTCAAGTCATTAAGGATTGCATATTTTGGTATTAATATTGATTCACTCATAAGGTCATTGCATCGAAAATAAAAACATTAATTCTAAAACAAATTGTTGGCATGATACGGGTTCTTCTCATATATTTTATGATGATATGATACTAAACCCCTACGGGAGGGATTGTACTTGATTTTCATATGAAAAAGACATAATCTTTCAACCAGTTTAATTGAGGTCTGGAGCTGGCATGTTAGCAACTGCTAGTACACAGCTATTTTTGCATAGGTACTATTTCAGTACCAAAGATCTGTAGTACTGGAAATCTACTTTTAATACTTAGTACTATTTTGTTACTATAACATTATTGTAATATTTAGGTACCTTTATTTTACAGTACTTGATTTGTACTTGAAATTTAAGTACTACAGATTTCTGGTTACATCGTTACATTTTCAGCATTTTGAAAGTTTGTCTATTTAAAATCTCTTATAGTTATGGTGTTCAAACATGATATACTGTGATCATTGATGGTACTAAATCTGTACATATTTTTAAGTACAAATCAAGTACTGTAAAATACAGGTACCTAAATATTACAATAATTTTAAAGTAAAGAAAAAGTACCAAATATTAAAAGTAAATTTCCAGTACTACAGATTTCAAGTACAGATATAGTATCAATGCAAAAGTAGCAGTGTAGGACAAGTCAACAATTCCATCATACTTCAACATGTGCATGATAAATACTGATATCCAGACTTTCTGAAAAATAATTTGTCTTTTGCAGAAACATTTGTACCAGTAATGGTATTGTAAATATTGTGTATCATACTTCAGTGGCAGATCCAGAGGGGGTTTAACCCTGGAATCCCCTTTTTGACGATCAACACATTTGAATAGGAGCATACAGTTGGAACTCCTCCTTTTACCTTTGATATTGTTTTATTTAAATTTGCTATTATTATGATTATCAGATGGGTCTTTCCATAAAATATTTTTTCTTCAGTGATACGCGAGGCAAACATATTTGAAACTCAAAATCTTATGCAAACGTTTAAGAGCCGATTTAACAAAATATAGTTACATTTTGTTGTCAAGTAATATATATATATATATATGCGTACGCAGCCATGTCCTTTTGGAGCCTAGTCCGTATTAAAATAACTTGTGATATGTATATCCTTTTTTTCGAGTAAAGCTATCATCATTCAACGATGTCTAAGAACGACAAGCTCTGAGCACTTGGAGAACCCCTTCATAAACCTGGTTTAACCCACTATATGATTCAGAAAATGCATAAGCCAGGTGTGAACATTTTACAGTTGTGTTTCAGATGTTGTGTTGGTTGAAAAGTCACGTGTTTGGTTTGTCAGATGTTGTGTTGGTTGAAAAGTCACGTGTTTGGTTTTGTCAGTTTTAATGGAAATCCCCACCTCTGGGATTCACTTATGATTTTAGTAATTAGTCGCTTAACGACGAAGTCGAGATGAGGCTAAATTCTTTAGGTTTGCATTCCATTTGTCTGTCTGTCTGTCCGTCCGTCCGTCAAATCAGTTTTCCACATTTTTCCCTTATAATGCTGGAAGAAAGTTAGCGTTTTGTTATCTTCACAAGTAACAGATTGAATTTGAATTTTGTTTCGATCTGATAATTGTGTGCATTTTCGAATTGTGTTTCTGCGTATCGATTTTGTGCAGAGTTATGGTCCATTTTAATATTCAATTTTCAACACTTTTTTCGTCATGCTATTTAGTTTACACCATGACAAGTCATAGATCAAGTTAGAGTTTTGTTCCACTACAATGCATATTTAATTCGTTTTTCGTTTTGGTCATTGTACTTTCTTTCGATCATTTTCCTTTTTAGCAATAGTACTGTCAAAAGGGAACAGAACCATGAAATATGTAAGTTTAATTGAATATAAAATAAAAATGTGTTAAAGTAGTCTCAGAGTTAGTATACCACTGTCCAAGGTTAGGGTCCTGCTAACATGTTTAATCCCGCCATTATTTATGTAAAACTATGTACCTGTCCCAAGTCATGAGCCTGTAATTCAGTGGTTGTAATTTGTTTATGTGTTACATGTACATATTTGTTTTTCGTTCATTTTATTATTAAATAAGGCTGTTAGTTTTCTCATTTGAATTGTTTGACATTGCCATATCGTGGCCTTTTATTGCTGACTTTGCGGTATAGGCTTTGCTCATTGTTGAAGGCCGTATGGTGACCTATAGTTGTTAATGTCTGTCATGTTGGTCTCTTGTGGACAGTTGTCTTATTGCCAATCATACCACATCTTCTTTTTATATTATGATTATAATGATAAAGGTTCTATACATTTTCATTGATAATATATTCTTTATTGTAGGATTATCCCAGAAAGAATTCATGCATTGGATTTGGAAGAACGTTGAAGTCTACTGAACAAAGTGAAAATAATAATTGTTATTTTAGAATTTCTCTGTCATATTGTTATGCTTGTCTCAGTATATGGAGAAATAAATATTTATGTATTTTGATAAACATGTTTATTTATATGTCGATGATTTCTAAGACTGAATTGCAGAAATTTACAAACATGCTCAGTCTGAATGACAGGTCAGTTAAAAAACACACAAGTAATAAAATTGAGAATGGAAATGGGGAATGTGTCAAAGAGACAACAACCCGACCAAAATAAAAAAACACAACAGCAGAAGGTCACCAACAGGTCTTCAATGTAGCGAGAAATTCCCGCACCTGGAGGCGTCCTTCAGCTGGCCCCTAAACAAATATATACTAGTTCAGTGATAATGAACGCCATACTAATTTCCAAATTGTACACAAGAAACTAAAATTTAAATAATACAAGACTAACAAAGGCCAGAGGCTCCTGACTTGGGACAGGCGAACCACACATCTTGATATATTAAAGGGAAAGCCACTTTAAGCAATACTAATGCTATTAAAAGAGGAAATGTTGGTATATTACAGTAGAGAAAACGAATAGCAATTTACAAAAAATCAGATATGACAGACATGAACCACACCCAACCACTAAAATACAGTATGCTGACTTGAGACATAGGTGAAACAACACAATCAGAACTAACTATAAACAAATTGCAAAATGTTTCATTTTCGGGATCATCAGACTGACTGTACATGAAATATTCATCATTGACAGCTGAGTTGTGAATTGAATTTAAAAAATTGACAGAAAGAATGACATCATCATATACTATCATATTTTATATTCTTCTTTGGATCTGACCTTGCTACATCTTTATACATTCTGCAATGATTTGCTTCTCAGAATTTTAACATGGAAAACTGTCAGCAGATTGCTCCTTGTTTGGGTTTAACGAAAGAGGGTCCATATTTCTCGTGTTGAACAAATCTCGTTGTTTACACACATATAATTTGTATGATATTTTGATTATTTAGTCATGCAACCTGGAAGCATACTTCATATAAAACATCTTGTGTCATTAAACCGTGGAACTGCACTATACATTTAATGGTATATAACTAGATTTGTTACACCAATAAATACACTTCACCAAAAATACTTCTTCGGTTGAGGCGTGGTAATATTTGGAAATTGTCAACAAAAACAATGTGATATTACAAATTAAAATGAGTTTTAGATACTTCATACAACCTCAATCACTAGGGTACAAAAAAATTATAATGTACGTCATAAGATCTCATAAAGATTTTGTAAAAACTCAATGAACCCCATTTTCGAGAAATATTTGCCACTGATGCTCTCATGGAGCTTAGAAATTGAAATTTGACAATTCTTTACCATACTTTTCATTGATCAAATTGTAAATTGTTTTTGTTCTAGACAATTCCTGTTAATATAAAGCATTTCGTTGTAAATTTTGTCATTAAACATAAAATTTTGAAACAAAAATATACTATTTCATCTATTTATAAAGTTCACTATGGTATGGGCTTTGGTCATTGTTCTAGGCAGTTCGATTTCGGAATTCCTCAAGTTTCCTTTTTCTTATATGGCCATGGAAACCAGACACGGAAGAATAATATAAAAAAGAAGATGTGGTATAATTGCCAATGAGATAACTGTCCACAAGAGACCAAAATGACACAGACATATACAACTATAGGTCACCGTACGGACTTCAACATTAAGTATTGTCACACTCGGGCCACTGATATATAGCTTGACGTTTCGATTGACAAGCACCTGCATGCGGTTGCTGCTTCTTTTGTAGTTTTTTGCAGTCTTTGCAACAGAGACGTAGTCGTCGTCAGATTCAATATCTGATGCATTATAATCACCCAGTTAAAGATCAAGAATTGAGATCACTTTCATCCCAAGATAAAAAAAAAAATCATTGTGAATTTGAAAATAAAAATGACGGCGATTTTTGGGGAATATTTATTGATAATTTTAATTTGTATGGCTTATGTGTAAACTGGCCACATGCTGATTGATACTTCGACATGATTGAAGATTGAAACAGCAGCAGGAGTCCAGTTTAGCTTATGTGAAAGTATAACCTCTTTTCTGATCTATTATCCAAGGAAATTATTCATTTGACTTTTTTAATGAAATTTTGTGTTTTTACTGTAATTGCCGCAATATACATCATATGTACATTGTTTGCAAAATCTTTATCTAAAATGATTGAATAAGGAAATCTTTGAATTATCATTTATTAGTATTACTGACTATGAAAGGCATCCTTATTAGCTGAATCTTTAATAGAAAGCAATGACTATATGTGATCAGAAATAAACCGCACCACCTAATTAAAAAGACATAAGAGAAAGGGGTTGAAACCGAAAAAATATGGGTTCAAAATTTAAATTTACGTAGGATAATCTGAATGAGGTTCTCGGTGGGGTTTCTTTATTTACTATAATAAAATATTTGATTTGATTATTTTTGTGTTATTATTCTCTATTCTTTAAATTGTAACACCGAATTAGTTTCTAGTCTCTATTCTTTATTTGACGGTCCATTTTTCTCCATTCTCTACATGTTTTTGACTATTGTAAAACCCCATTTATACCCTCCTGAATCCTACCTCCAGTGCAACGACGGTAATTGACAAATATGCTGAACTAAGGTGCGCTCGAAAGGAATGCTAGTCAATTCGTTCCAAGTCCGATTCGTTTCAAGCCAGTTCGTTCCAGATTTTGGACAGTTCGTACCAAGTCAATTATCAATTCGTTCCAAATGATTTATTTCATTATTATTCAGACTTAACAATGTGTTCCACCTGATTAAGTTCATTATTAAATCAGACTAAACAATTTGTTCCAACTTTTTTATAATGTATATGTCCGTATATCACTGTATTCAGTGTATGTAAAGTGCGGATCCTAAATTATCATTTTTACTGTATATGCCATAAATGTCTACTGTAGAATTATAAATAAACAGACGAACTTTTTTTAATTTTTGAAGAAAATCAAGAAAATTAGTTAAAATGTATATGTTCAGAAATACATAATACTAATAAAACAAAGTAAGAGATGCGAGCGGGGTTTTATCGCGCCTAAAGCCATCCAGTTGTTAAATATATACCAAAATAGGTGAATATTTAGGACATTTCACGAACAGATCGTGCAGGTGCTTTATAACTAACAGGTTGGATGTTGTTGCAGTAAAAAATATTCATTTTAATACAATTATTAAAGTTGTATAACGTAGAATATGTTTTGTCATTCAGTTTCTTCATATTTAACTAAATTCCACTATGATGATTTCGTAATGCTAGTCATGTTTACTGTCGAATAATGATACTATTCTTTCATTTTCACTGTGGAGCGAATCATTATTATTGTATATGCGGTGCATTTTCACTGTATAATTTTATTTTATTTTATCTATTACAGCTCATTTCTTTAAGCATGTAGAGCAAGACTTTAGTTGATTTGCTTGCTTTTTTTTATTTGATAATCATTATGATAACACCCAATTTAATTCAAATATTAAAAATACAGGTTAAACTATGCCTATTCATATTGTTTAAAAATGTCAATCTTATTTACAAAGTTTGTATAAACAATTATACAAACAAAGCAAGCCAACCAAACTTTTGCTTTACATGCATTAGGAAATTAGCTGTAAAGCCTTAATTTAGCCGACTTGCTCAAACAATAGATAAAGTAAGAGAAAGATTTGATCAAATTTAACTTACGGAGGAAAGTTTGGTTTTAAAACACTCTAATAAATTCAATATAAATAACATTAATTTCAAATGTATTCCATTTAGTTTCTTATAAAGCGTATAGGGATCTTTTTTTATCCATTTCCATGACATTTCACCACTAATAATTACGTACATCTTGATATAGATTGCACCTTTGTTTTCCCGTTTAAAAGGTTTTACACTGGAGCCCTTTATAACTTGCTGTTCGGTGTGAGCCAAGACTCCATGTTGAAGACCGTATTTTGACGTATAATGGTCTACTTTTATAAATTGTGACTCGGATGGAGAGTTGTCTCATTGTCACATACGACATCTATATATGGCTCAAAAACAAAACGAGACGGGATAAAAAGGGATAAAAGAATCTACGCTACTTTTTTAATATATTTATAATGGGATTAATATGAGTCAAAATAGAGTAAAATAGTGGGTCGCATTTGGGTATAAGCGTCACGCCGGATTGCCGATTTTTTGCAAGCGTGACAGGTGAAAGTCAAAAGATTGTGTAGTGAAAAACGGGAAATGAAGTCTAGCGGGACACGGATAAAAATTAGAACTGCATAGTATAAGCGGGATACGGGAATCTGACAAAACAATAAGCTGAATACGGGAATCTGTCAAAACAGTAAGCGGGATCCGGGATCAGAACCCCCCAATGAGACCCAAGAATAAAATATTTTTGTATATTGATCCTATTGTTGCAGTCATGCCTTGAAGAACAAATGAATCCGATGCATGCATTTTTTTTTTTATATTTTTGGTCCCTTTTTCAATTTTGTGTGGTCCAAATTTATAGACAAAAGTCCTTTAATATAGATATTTGGAATTCGCTGACATGCTGAATCTAACCGTGTATCTAGTTTGGGGATTTCTTTTGCCTAGTTGCTGAAATAGCCCACATAGAGTTCCAAAGGGTGTAAAATCAACAAAAATGAATTGTAGCATGCATTTCGCGTACAATAACCCAAATGTGCATGGTTTTACCTCTGCGGTAGTATCCATTCGCGGATCTACAATTTTTCATAAGTAGGGGCCCACTGACTGCCTAAGAGGGCCCGCTGCTGTCACCTTCCAGTGATTCCCTATATAAGTTAAAATCAAGGAGAAACGTAATCTGAAGAATACAATATGACATTTTGAGAATCGCTTTTGTTACAAGTTTGAAAAGCTATATATTTGATGAAGAATGAATGAGGAGTTTGTATTTCAATTTGAAAATACAAACATGTTTCATAAATCCTAAAGTCATCAACTAAGGTTTTCTTCATTTGTTGCAAGTGCATTTATCACATAATTCTACAATGAAAATTCCTCGCATCTTTGAAAATTCTACATTAATAATGACTGCACTAACAGTGATAATTCATCGCATCTATAGTTAAAATGGATCGCTTTCAATAATCGATATGCTATATTATGATGCTTTTATAACACTTATTTGAACTTTAATGCTATGTTTGTATATTATAAAGACATATCACAATGAAAATATGTTAAAACTTAACTTAAAAACCTTTAACTAGATATTTTCAAAACGTAAACAAATACAGTTTTCCCATGATCCTTTATTCTACAATAGACATACCCGCATATAACAGTAAAAATGAACTAGCTGGATTCGCACTTTATATACACTGGTATTTGTGTAAATCAACCTACAGTGCACGGCAAAAATCGGCAACTCCTTGAGACAAGCAGTTCTTGCTACACTAGTGGATAATGTAAAATAAGTATTTTTTTCACAAACGACACAACGGACACTTATTGAGATCAAAGTTGAACTGAGATGCCCTGGAAATATGTGCAGGTCTGACTCCACTAGCTTAAAGTGGTACTATCTCATGTAAAATAGGTTAAGTTGTTAACATACGACGGTACAACATATTATGTGATTATAGCGGAACTAAGGTGCCCTAGAAGAAAAAACATATCCTGCTCAATAATCATTTTATTAAGATTATTAATATATTTTTTTACTATATAATACTGTTTATTACATGTTAATAATTAACATGAATACGATATCAGGAATCATTATAATTATGTACATAGCAAGTAAAATGGCGAAAATCGTATATACACTCATAATTATATTTTAACAATCATATATAAACAAAATTATATTGTAACACTCATATATATATATATAAACATAATTATATGGTAATATTAACATTATCGAATACATTAATATATACATTTATATGTACTTTTACAAATTGTGACTTGAATGAAGAGTTGTCTCATTAGCACTAATACCACATATGCCTATATATAAAGTATGTCTCATTAGCACTAATACCACATATACCTATATATTAAGTATGTTAGCCAGCAAAGCTAAACAGTTATAGAATATATGGAAATCTCAATACATGGTTAGCAGCATTCCCTCCACAACGACCAATGAAGAGTTGTCTCATTAGCACTAATACCACATATACCTATATATTAAGTATGTCAGCCAGCAAAGCTAAACAGTTATAAAATATATGGAAATCTCAATAAATGGTTAGCAGCATTCCCTCCACAACGATCAATGAAGAGTTGTCTCATTAGCACTAATACCACATATACCTATATAATTAAGTATGTCAGCTGGCAAAGCTAAACAGTTATAGAATATATGGAGATCTCAATACATGGTTAGCAGCATTCCTGCCACAACGACCAATGAAGAGTTGTCTCATTAGCACTAATACCACATATACCTATATATATAAAGTATGTCAGCTGGCAAAGCTAAACAGGTATAGAATATATGGAAATCTCAATACATGGTTAGCAGCATTCCTTCAACAACGATCAATGAAAAGTTGTCTCATTAACACTAATACCACATATACCTATATATATAAAGTAAGTCAGCTGGCAAAGCTAGAAAGTTATAGAATATATGGAAATCTCAAAACATGGTTAGCAGCATTCCTGCCACAACGATCAATGTAAGTTGTTAGTGAAGGTGAGCACTCAGGACACGCGGACGTATACTCAGGCGTAACAGTCACATTGCTATGACCGCTGCTCTTCCTAAGCCAGAAGGGGTAAAATCCAAAATCCCAAATTCGAGTATTTGCAGACGAACGTCTAATCTATTTAAAAACATTCCCAGACGCAAGAATATTCTCCAAATAGATCTAAAGCTTTGGGAGTATGGACACAAATTGGCTAATGAAATTTAATGCCAAAAAAACATTTATATAATGCGCTTGAAACAAAAATCAACACACGTCTACCAACTATGACAACAAACATTATATTATAGCTGGTACAAACAAATCCGTACCTAGGTCTTAATTCATCCGAAGACCTAACATAGACAAGTCATAGGGAAAATTATAAACAAGACACGCTGTACACTTGGTTTCCTGTTAAAAAATTACGTCAGTGCCCCTTAGAGTGCAAAAAATAGTCTACTTAGCCATGGTTAGATTGGTACTAGAATACCATCCTATCATTTGGAACCCAATCACCACCAGGGAAATAGAAAAGATGGAAAGCATATAGAAAAGAGATGCATGTTTCTTTCTGCCTGTCTACACATCCAGAGAAACAGGATGCGATACATATATGAATTTAAAGCTGGGAATACAACATCCATAAGATGAAAGAAAACATCAGAGGCTGATTGTGTTCTATAACGTGTTTGGGGTATTGGTGCTGGTTTCTGAACCATTTATCTACCAACAAGAAAACAGAAACAAAAGCAATACAAGCACATGAAAAAAAGACAAGAAACCCGAAACAGCAGATCATTCAAACTGATGGACTACAAAATAAACTCTTTTTTCCTAAAACGATAATGATAGAACCACCTGGAAGAGAACATCGCTGCCCGTCAACAGTTCGACTAACCAACGTGTCCTTACCAATGCAAATATAAAAAAGATGTGGTACGATTGTCAATGAGACAACTCCCCACAAGAGACCAACATGACCCAGATATTAACAATCAAAGATCACCGTATGGCTTTCAACGATAAGTAAAGCCTATGCCATATCTGTAATTGGATCTTGCATATGGTGAAAATCATTTATTGAAATAATCATATAGTAAAAATCATATATTAACACATTGATATGGTAAAGTCATTTAAACACATACTTATATGGTAACAATAATATTTAAACATAATTATCATGATTTTATGCATGTTAATATTAATATTATCCATATAAATATATGTACATGGTATGGTGAAAATCATATTAAAAATAGATAGGGTTTCTTCCTCCATCTTGGACTTTGAAATAACTGAAAACAATCGGTCTAAATCTTTAATAAATTGTGCAAATTTTGAGAGTAGTAGGTACTTCATGTGTCATCATTTTCATTTCAGTAGAAAATGATACGTTTTATTATTTTTATGGTTGTATTTAACAAAAAAATAGAATGCTCTTGTTTCATTCATTTTTTCCAACTTGGCCACAGAGGGGAGGCATTTCAAATGTTAGGGCAGATAATTCAGATAAAGTTACTTTTACAAAAGAATGTGTTACCTATTTTATTACGTAGCAAGAACACGAGTTCCGTGATCCCATTTTCTTTTTTTTTTTTTTTTTTTTATCTAAAAGCATAAAATCAGAGCCATCTTCTCATATCTTATCTCAAAATTCTATGATGTAGATTTCATTTTATGCACAAACTGCACAACCCGTTGCGTGAAAATAAGCCCCGTGACTCATTTTTGTTATTATTTTTTAAAAAGCATGATATAAACTACATTTTTGCAAATTATAAAAAATTCTGTGGATTATAGTTCAGACACCCCATCTTCCTTAAACGTAAATATATATGGCAAAAATAACATTATTGAAAAATTATCCGAATATGCTTACATTTTTGCGAAAATAACTTGTGCAAAAACGATATAATGGCTGCACCAAAACGGACCACATCCGACCCAAATGAACAATACATCACAAAGAACACATCCACCACAAAAGAACAATACACCTCAAAGGACCGCAATGCACCACAGAAGACACATCCACCACATAAACTAGAGGCTCTAGAGCCTGTGTCGCTCACCTTGGTCTATGTGAATATTAAACAAAGGACGCAGATTGATTCATGACAAAATTGTGTTTTGGTGATGGTGATGTGTTTGTACATCTTAATTTACTGAACATTCTAGCTGCTTACAATTATCTCTATCTATA
The DNA here is from genome assembly GCF_036588685.1 of Mytilus trossulus. Lineage (NCBI taxonomy): Eukaryota > Metazoa > Mollusca > Bivalvia > Mytilida > Mytilidae > Mytilus > Mytilus trossulus. The sequence goes on along the minus strand of NC_086383.1, from coordinate 63,259,511 downwards.
ATTAACTTGGCCCAGTAGTTTCAGAGGAGAAGATTTTTGTAAAACATTACTAAGATTAAAGAAAAATGGTTAAAAATTGACTATAAAGGGCAATTACTCCTAAAGGGGTCAACTGACCATTTTGGTCAGGTTGACTTATTTGTAAATCTTACTTTGCTGAACATTATTGCTGTTTACAGTTTATCTCTATCTATAATAATATTCAAGATAATAACCAAAACCAGTAAAATTTCCTTAAAATTACCAATTCAGGGAAAGCAACCCAACAATGGGTTGTCTGATTCATCTGAAAATTTCAGGGCAGATAGATCTTTACCTGATGAACATATTAACACCATGTCAGATTTGCTCTAAATGCTTTGGTTTTTGAGTTATAAGCCAAAAACTGCATTTTACCCCTATGTTCTATTTTTAGCCATGGCGGCCATCTTGGAAGGGTGCACGGGTCACCCGACACAATTTTTTAACTAGATACCCTTATAATGATTATGGCCAAGTTTGGTTTAATTTGGCCCAGCAGTTTCAGAGGAGAAGATTTTTGTAAAAGATTACTAAGATTTACGAAAAATGGTTAAAAATTGACTATAAAGGGCAATAACTCCTAAACGGGTCAACTAACCATTTCGGTCATGTTGACTTATTTGTAAATCTTACTTTGCTGAACATTATTGCTGTTTACAGTTTATCTCTATCTATAATAATATTCAAGATAATAACCAAAAACAGCAAAATTTCCTTAAAATTACCAATTAAGGGGCAGCAACCCAACAACGGGTTGTCCGATTCATCTGAAAATTACAGGGCAGATAGATCTTGACCTGAACAATTTTACCCCGTCAGATTTGCTCTAAATGCTTTGGTTTTTGAGTTATAAGCCAAAAACTGCATTTTACCCCTATGTTCTATTTTTAGCCATGGCGGCAATCTTGGAAGGTTGCGCGGGTCACCGGACACAATTTTTAAACTAGATACCCTAATAATGATTATGGCCAAGTTTGGTTTAATTTGGCTCAGCAGTTTCAGAGGAGAAGATTTTTGTAAAAGTTAACGACGCCGGACGACGGACGCCGGACGCCAAGTGATGAGAAAAGCTCACTTGGCCATTCGGGCCAGGTGAGCTAAAAAGCACATTCATTTTGGCAAATTATAAAAATTCTGTGGATGATAGTTCAGACACCCCATCTTCCTTAAACGTAAATATATATGTCAAAAAAACATTATTGAAAAATCATCCGAATATGCTTACATTTTTGCGAAAATAACTTGTGCAAAAACGATATAATGGCTGCACCAAAAGGGACCACATCCAACCCAAATGAACAATACACCACAAAGGAACAATACACCACAAAGGAACAATACACCACAAAGGTACAATACACCACAAAGAACACATCCACCACAAAAGAACAATACACCTCAAAGGACCACAATGCACCACAGAAGACACATCCACCACATAAAAAAGCACAAATTGCACTACAAAGGAGTTACATACACAAATAAGAGGCTCGTATGATATTTTTATTTACAATTGATACATGAAATAAGCCAATCGTGATACTTTTGCTATGGTTTCAGAAATACAAGTCAAAAACGGCATTTTCCCCCTATGTTCTATTTTTAGCCATGTCTGCCATCTTGGTTTGTATGCAGGGTTATCCGACACATTTTTAAAAACTGAAATAAAATACCTTACGTTTTGTCGAAGTTGTTTCAGAAGAACACTTTTGTAAAAGTTAGATTACAAAAATTTACGAATTATTGTTAAATTTGACCTTAAAGGGCAATAACTCCTTATGGGGTCAATTGATCATGTTGGTCATTTTGACTTATAAGTAGATCTAACTTTGCTGAACATTATGCTGTTAACAAATTATATCTGTCTTTATAATGATATTCAAAAACAACAAAATTTTCTTACAATTACTAATTCAGGGGTAGCAATCTAACAACAGTTTGTCTGATTCGTCTGAAAATTTAAGGACAAATACATATTAACCTGATAACGTCTGAAAATTTAAGGACAAATATATATTAACCTGATAAACAATTTTACTCCGTCAGATTTGCTATATATGCTTTGGTTTCAAAGACACAAGCCAAAAATCTACATTTAATCCCATGTTCTATGTTAAGCCATGGCGGCCATCTTGGTTTGTTTGCCGGTCATCGTACACATTTGTTTAACTAGACACCCCAATGATGATTGTGGCCAAGTTTGGTTAAATTTGGCCCAGAAGTTATGGAGAAGATTTTTATAAAAGTTAACGAATACTGACGACGACGGAGGAAGAAGGAGGCCAAGTGATAAGAAAAGCTCACTTAGCCATATGGGCCATGTGTTCTTAAAAGGACCACAAAGAAGCAAATAAACAGAACTGGAGGCTCTAAAGAGCCTGTGTCGCTCACCTTGGTATATGTGAATTAAACAAAGGAAGCAGACAGTTCATGACAACATTGTGTTTAGGTGATTGTGATGTGTTTGTACATCTTACTTTACTGAACATTCTAGCTGCTTACAATTATCTCTATCTATAATGAACTTGTTCGTGTAGTTTCAGTGGAAAATGTTAGTAAAAATTTACAAATTTTATGAAAATTGTTAAAAATTGATTATAAAGGACAATAACTTCTTAGGGGGTCAAATTGACCATTTTGGTCATTTTGAATTATTTTTGAGTCTTAAATTGCTGTACCCTATTGCTGTTTACAGTTTATCTCTATCTATAATAATATTCAAGATAATAACCAAAAACAGCAAAATTTCCTTAAAATTACCAATTTAGGGGCAGCAACCTAACAACGAGTTGTCCGATTCATCTAAAAATTTCAGGGCAGATAGATCTTGACCTGAACAATTTTACCCCGTCAGATTTGCTCTAAATGCTTTGGTTTTTGAGTAATAACCAAAAACAGCATTTAACCTCCATGTTCTATTTTTTGCCGTGGCGGCCATCTTGGTTGGTTGGTCGGGTAAAAACACACAATTTTTAAACTAGATACATCAATGATGATTGTGGCCAAGTTTGGATTAATTTGGCCCAGTAGTTTCAGAGGAGAAGATTTTTGTAAAAGATCATGGAGATTTACGAAAAATGGTTAAAAATTGACTATAAAGGGCAATAACTCCTAAAGGGGTCAACTGACCATTTTTGTCCTGTTGACTTATTTGTAAATCCTACTTTGCTGAACATTTTTGCTGTTTACAGTTTTAATATCTCTATCCATAATAATATTCAAGATAATATCCAAAAACAGAAAAATTTCCTTAAAATTACCAATTCAGGGGCAGCAACCCAACAACGGGTTGTCCCATTCATCTTAAAATTACAGGGCAGATAGATCTTGACCAGATAAACAATTTTACCCCATGTCAGATTTGCTCTAAATTCTTTGGTTTTTGAGTAATAACCAAAAACTGCATTTAACCTCCATGTTCTATTTTTAGCCGTGGCGGCCATCTTGGTTGGTTGGCCAGGTCAAAAAACACAATTTTTAAACTAAATACATCAATGATGATTGTGGCCAAGTTTGGATTAATTTGGCCCGGTAGTTTCAGAGGAGAAGATTTTTGTAAAAGATCATGGAAATTTACGAAAAAAGGTTAAAAATTGACTATAAAGGGCAATAACTCCTAAAGGGGTCAACTGACCATTTTGGTCAGGTTGACTTATTTGTAAATCTTAATTAGCTGAACATTATTGCTGTTTACAGTTTAACTCCATCTATAATAATATTCAAGATTATAACCAAAAACAGTAAAATTTCCTTAAAATTACCAATTTAGGGGCAGCAACCCAACAATGGGTTGTCTGATTCATCTAAAAATTTCAGGGCAGATAGATCTTGACCTGAACAATTTTACCCCGTCAGATTTGCTCTAAATGCTTTGGTTTTTGAGTAATAACCAAAAACAGCATTTAACCTCCATGTTCTATTTTTTGCCGTGGCGGCCATCTTGGTTGGTTGGTCGGGTAAAAACACACAATTTTTAAACTAAATACATCAATGATGATTGTGGCCAAGTTTGGATTAATTTGGCCCAGTAGTTTCAGAGGAGAAGATTTTTGTAAAAAGTAAAATCACAAAAATACTGAACTCAGAGGAAAATCAATTTGGAAAGTCCATAATCACATGGCAAAATCAAAAAACAAAACGCATCAAAAACGAATGGACAAGAACTGTCATATTCCTGACTTGGTACAGGCATTTTCAAATGAAGAAAATGGTGGATTAAACCTGGTTCTATAGCACTAACCCTCTCACTTTAATAACAGTCTCATCAAATTCCGTTACATTTACATGATGCGTTAAATAAACAGTCACAATCAATAAAATAGTCAAAATATGGGAACATCAGTCATCATCGCATAACAATTTAACAGGACACAACAACATCTACTATCTACGAACACATGGATCTACTTGAGTGTCCGACGTCAGAAAAATTATATACGTCACATAAATTTGTCGTTCAATGTGCATACAAACAATTTTAAAATTTTCATAGGCAATGTACGCATACAGGGTTAAAAAATCAAAAGTATGTAAGAATAAATTACAGAAATAGACCGAGATTCAAACTAGTCCAAAAATTATACATAGAATATATGAGAATCCAAAACTTTTTAAAGGGAACAATTTAACAGGACACAATAACATCTACTGTCTTAGAACACATGGATTGATTTGAGTGTCTGACGTTAGAAAAATTATATACGTCACATAAATTTGATGTTCAATGTGCATACAAACAATTTTAAAAATTTTTCATAGGCAATGTACGCATACAGAGTTAAAAAAAATCAAAAGTATGTAAGAATAAAAAAAGATCATGGAGATTTACGAAAAATGGTTAAAAATTGACTATAAAGGGCAATAACTCCTAAAGGGGTCAACTGACCATTTTTGTCCTGTTGACTTATTTGTAAATCCTACTTTGCTGAACATTTTTGCTGTTTACAGTTTTAATATCTCTATCCATAATAATATTCAAGATAATATCCAAAAACAGAAAAATTTCCTTAAAATTACCAATTCAGGGGCAGCAACCCAACAACGGGTTGTCCCATTCATCTTAAAATTACAGGGCAGATAGATCTTGACCAGATAAACAATTTTACCCATTGTCAGATTTGCTCTAAATTCTTTGGTTTTTGAGTAATAACCAAAAACTGCATTTAACCTCCATGTTCTATTTTTAGCCGTGGCGGCCATCTTGGTTGGTTGGCCAGGTCAAAAAACACAATTTTTAAACTAAATAAATCAATGATGATTGTGGCCAAGTTTGGATTAATTTGGCCCGGTAGTTTCAGAGGAGAAGATTTTTGTAAAAGATCATGGAAATTTACGAAAAAAGGTTAAAAATTGACTATAAAGGGCAATAACTCCTAAAGGGGTCAACTGACCATTTTGGTCAGGTTGACTTATTTGTAAATCTTAATTAGCTGAACATTATTGCTGTTTACAGTTTAACTCCATCTATAATAATATTCAAGATTATAACCAAAAACAGTAAAATTTCCTTAAAATTACCAATTTAGGGGCAGCAACCCAACAATGGGTTGTCTGATTCATCTAAAAATTTCAGGGCAGATAGATCTTGACCAGATAAACAATTTTACCTCATGTCAGATTTGCTCTAAATGCTTTGGTTTTTGAGTTATAAGCCAAAAACTGCATTTTACCCCTATGTTCTATTTTTAGCCATGGCGGCCATCTTGGTTGGTTGGCCGGGTAAACAAACACAAATTTTAAACTAGATACATCAATGATGGTTGTGGCCAAGTTTGGTTTAATTTGGCCCCGTAGTTTCAGAGGAGAAGATTTTTGTAAAAGATCATGGAGATTTACGAAAAAAGGTTAAAAATTGACTATAAAGGGCAATTACTCCTAAAGGGGTCAACTGACCATTTTGGTCAGGTTGACTTATTTGTAAATCTTACTTTGCTGAACATTATTGCTGTTTACAGTTTAACTCCATCTATAATAATATTCAAGATAATAACCAAAAACAGTAAAATTTCCTTAAAATTACCAATTTAGGGGCAGCAACCCAACAATGGGTTGTCTGATTCATCTAAAAATTTCAGGGCAGATAGATCTTGACCAGATGAACAATTTAACCTATGTCAGATTTGCTCTAAATGCTTTGGTTTTTGAGTTATAAGCCGAAAACTGCATTTTTTCCCCTATGTTCTATTTTTAGCCATGGCAGCCATCTTGGTTGGTTGGCCGGGTAAACAAACACAAATTTTAAACTAGATACATCAATGATGGTTGTGGCCAAGTTTGGTTAAATTTGGCCAAGTAGTTTCAGGAGAAGATTTTTGTAAAAGATCATGGAGATTTACGAAAAAAGGTTAAAAATTGAATATAAAGGGCAATAACTCCTAAAGGGGTCAACTGACCATTTTGGTCAGGTTGACTTATTTGTAAATCTTACTTTGCTGAACATTATTGCTGTTTACAGTTTAACTCCATCTATAATAATATTCAAGATAATAACCAAAAACAGTAAAATTTCCTTAAAATTACCAAGTTAGGGGCAGCAACCCAACAAGTGATTGTCAGATTCATCTAAAAATTTCAGGGCAGATAGATCTTGACCAGATAAACAATTTTACCACATGTCAGATTTGCTCTAAATGCTTTGGTTTTTGAGTTATAAGCCAAAAACTGCATTTTACTCCTATGTTCTATTTTTAGCCATGGCGGCCATCTTGACTGGTTGGCTGGGTATACAAACACAAATTTTAAACTAGATACATCAATGATGATTGTGGTCAAGTTTGGATTAATTTGGCAAGGTAGTTTCAGAGGAGAAGATTTTTGTAAAAGATCGTGGAGATTTACGAAAAAAGGTTAAAAATTGACTATAAAGGGCAATAACTCCTAAAGGGGTCAACTGACCATTTTGGTCATGTTGACTTATTTGTAAAACTTACTTTGCTGAACATTATTGCTGTTTACAGTTTAACTCCATCTATAATAATATTCAAAATAATAACCAAAAACAGTAAAATTTCCTTAAAATTACTAGTTTAGGGGCAATAACCCAACAATGGGTTGTCTGATTCATCTAAAAATTTCAGGGCAGATAAATCTTGACCAGATAAACAATTTTACCCCATGTCAGATTTGCTCTAAATGCTTTGGTTTTTGAGTTATAAGCCAAAAACTGCATTTTACCCCTATGTTCTATTTTTAGCCATGGCAGCCATCTTGGTTGGTTGGCTGGGTAAACTAACACAAATTTTAAACTAGATACATCAATGATGATTGTGGCCAAGTTTGGATTAATTTGGCCCGGTAGTTTCAGAGAAGATTTTTGTAAAAGATCATTGAGATTTACGAAAAAAGGTTAAAAATTGACAATAAAGGGCAATAACTCCTAAAGGGGTCAACTGACCATTTTGGTCATGTTGACTTATTTGTAAAACTTACTTTGCTGAACATTATTGCTGTTGACAGTTTAACTCCATCTATAATAATATTCAAAATAATAACCAAAAACAGTAAAATTTCCTTAAAATTACTAGTTTAGGGGCAATAACCCAACAATGGGTTGTCTGATTCATCTAAAAATTTCAGGGCAGATAAATCTTGACCAGATAAACAATTTTACCCCATGTCAGATTTGCTCTAAATGCTTTGGTTTTTGAGTTATAAGCCAAAAACTGCATTTTACCCCTATGTTCTATTTTTAGCCATGGCAGCCATCTTGGTTGGTTGGCTGGGTAAACTAACACAAATTTTAAACTAAATACATCAATGATGATTGTGGTCAAGTTTGGATTAATTTGGCCCGGTAGTTTCAGAGGAGAAGATTTTTGTAAAAGATCATGGAGATTTACGAAAAAAGGTTAAAAATTGACTATAAAGGGCAATAACTCCTAAAGGGGTCAACTGACCATTTTGGTCATGTTGACTTATTTGTAAATCTTACTTTGTTGAACATTATTGCTGTTTACAGTTTAACTCCATCTATAATAATATTCAAGATAATAACCAAAAACAGTAAAATTTCCTTAAAATTACCAATTTAGGGGCAATAACCCAACAATGGGTTGTCTGATTCATCTAAAAATTTCAGGGCAGATAGATCTTGACCAGATAAACAATTTTACCCCTTGTCAGATTTGCTCTAAATGCTTTGGTTTTTGAGTTATAAGCCAAAAACTGCATTTTACCCCCATGTTCTATTTTTAGCCATGGCGGCCATCTTGGTTGGTTGGCCGGGTAAACAAACACAAATTTTAAACAAGATACATCAATGATGATTGTGGCCAAGTTTGGTTTAATTTGGCCCAGTAGTTTCAGAGGAGAAGATTTTTGTAAAAGATCATGGAGATTTACAAAAATGGTTAAAAATTGACTATAAAGGGCAATAACTCCTAAAGGGGTCAACTGACCATTTTGGTCATGTTGACTTATTTGTAAATCTTACTTTGCTGAACATTATTGCTGTTTACAGTTTAACTCCATCTATAAAAATATTCAAGATAATAACCAAAAACAGTAAAATTTCCTTAAAATTACCAATTTAGGGGCAATAACCCAACAATGGGTTGTTTGATTCATCTGAAAATTTCAGGGCTGATAGATCTTGACCTAATGGACATTTTTACCCCACATCAGATTTGCTCTAAATGCTTTCGTTTTTGAGATATAAGGCAAAAACTGCATTTGACCCCTATGTTCTATTTCTAGCAATGGCGACCATGTTTGTTGATAGATCAAAACTTCGGATACAATTTATAAACAAGATACCCTAAGGAACATTCAGTTAAAGTTTGGAAGTATTTGGCCTAGTAGTTTCAGAGGAGAAGATTCTTGAAATAGTTTACGACGACAGACGACGGAGGACGCCAAGTGATGGCATAAGCTCACTTGGCCCTTCGGGCCAGGTGAGCTAAAAAGGACAACAAAGGACAAAAAGCAGCACATACACCAGAAAAAGAATAATCACAAAAATACTGAACTCCAAAGAAAATTTATAACAGAAAGGTCACTAACTGTATGTCAAAATCAAACGCTAAAACACATCGAACACATCTTGCACATGATAAAACAACTGTGATATTCCCTAGTTTATGGTTGATTTTTTTGCCTGATCATTTAGATATTTCCAATGGAAAAGACAAATAATTTTGTTAAACCTAACAAAAAACAAGTGAAACTGCGAGCTTCTGCTCCTTGATGATACTCCCGACAAAATACTTGACGGTTATCAGGAAGATGTTTGATGATGAATCTGAAAACACTGCACACAGTATATCTAACTCAACCCTAAAACCAAATTTCAGAAATCCTCATAATGTAGTTCATGAGAACAATGTGAAGAACAAGTTCAACTTGGATGACATGTGTAAAACTATGTAAGTGTTGCATCAAACGGTATGGCTGACTTATACAAATTATATGTATATAAACCCTGAAACCAAATTTCAGAAATCCTTGCATTAAATGTAGTTCCTGAGAAAGATGCGACACAACATATTCCTGTTACGATCGGACTAACGGACTAACAGATAGACTGGTGGATGGTCTAATAGACATATAGAGGTAAAACAGTAAACCCTCACTTTCTTAAAACGGAGGTATAATACAATTTAATAGCAAGGGATGGATATGTTGAATGCTCATGGAACAAATGAAATACAAAAGTAACAGCATAAGTTATCATTTAAACAATGAAGCTTAATAATGCACAATATTTTACACTTATTTTGCCTATAATATATTTTCCCTATTCAAATGCACATTTGTTTTTTATGATTCTCTATATGTGCCTTATTCATGTTATTGAACATTTCTTGAAAACCTTTCGACGACTTTGTGGTTTTTGTTCTGATTTTATTTTGGGTATCTTTGGAATTGCACCTTTGTCTTCTGATTGTTGTGAACCTATTAGTGTGTCTTGATCAACATTCTCAGACTTTCCCTGACTCTGTGATTCCTGTTCTGGTTCTATTTTTGGTTTCTTTGGAATTGCACCTTTACTTTTCGATTGTTGTGGACCTGTCAATGGGTTCAGATCAATCTGTGACTTTCGCTGACTCTGTGATTCCTGGTCTGATTTTATTTTTGGTTTCTTTAGAATTACACCTTCACCTCTCGATTGTTGTGAAACTATAAGGGTGTTCATATCAATATTCTTTAAAACTTCTTCTAAACAACGTGCACCTCTCCCTATGTTAACTAAAGCCTGCATAAGGACACTTATTGTAGGTTTGATTTGTTGGTCTTCTCTCCACTTCAATAATACGACCCTATTCTGTTCTGCTAAGTCAGAAGGATTGTTGCTCTGTATATTTTCTAGGGTAGGAATTGACAGTCCAATTTCAGTGCCAAGTTGGAAAAACACTTGACCAATTAATGGAGCTAATGTATCTAGAATTTCATCCGTTGGAATGAAATCCAAGTAATCTGCTGGAATATCTGAAACATCATTTTATAATTTTTTTTTTTTTAGAATACTGCAAAGTTCATTGATCTGTGAAGATTTAAATGATATGAAATAAGCAGTACCTTGTTTAATTGAGGTATGGAGCTGGCATGTCAGAAAATGACAGAGAAGTCCTTTGTTAATCAATGTGTCATTGTCATTTTGATTAGTCTCTTTTGTTACCTTTTCTTAAATCGGACTCAGACTTTTTTAAACTGAGTTTTACTGTGCATAATATTTTGTGTTTGGATTTTTTACTACATGGTCTAGAGGTAAAGGGGGATGGTTGAGATCACAAAAACATGACCTCTTGCATTTTTGCGCCTGTCCTTAGTGAGGACCCTCTTGTCTTTGTTAGTCTTGTATGATTTTTAAATTCAGTTTCTTTTATATATTTCCGAGTTTATGTCCTGTACCAAGTCAGGAAGGTGGCCATTGTTATATTATTGTTCGTTTCTGTGTGTGTTACATTTTAATGTTGTGTCGTTTGTTTTTTCTTATTTTTGAGATATTAAGATAAGACGTGGCACAGTACTTGTCTATCCCAAATTCATGTATTTGGTTTTGATGTTATATTTGTTATTATCGTGGTATTTTGTCTGATGCTTGGTCCGTTTCTGTGTGTGTTGCGTTTCGGTGTTGTGTCGTTGTTCTCCTCTTATTTTTAATGCGTTTCCCTCGGTTTTAGCTTGTTACCCCGATTTAGTTTTTTGTCCATGGATTTATGAGTTTTGAACAGCGGTATACTACTGTTGCCTTTATTTAGTATGATGTCCATTATTACTGAACTAGTATACAATGTTGTTAAGGGGCCAGCTGAAACCCATTGGTGAGCTGCAGCAGTTTTCTGCTCTATGGTCGGGTTGTTGTCTCTTTGACACAATTCCCAATTTTAATTTTTAATTTTAATTATTAAGTGACTGTATTTCTACTTACCTGTTTCTGCTTTGATGATTCTTCTTACCTGCAAAAATTAAATATTTGCTTTTATGCATTTACAAAAAAAGATTAAAACCCTATTGACAACAATGTTTGATGTTATATATTTACTGAAACAAACATAAAAAGTATATGTATTTCATATATGTTGGCATACGTCAAGAGTTATTATGAAACGGACAATTTGTTAGCATGTTTGTAAGGCAAGTGCTGAAATCATAAATGCTAGAATACAACTTTCTCTATACTAGTCAGATTGGTTTTTAGCAGCACTTCCACCGTTGTCTTATTCCTTCCTATTCATCAATTTCAATATTATACTAGATTTCCAGGAATTCTATAACTCCCAAATTGTGCATTCAATGGCTGACATAATGTTACTTTTTGCATGCTTCAGGAGCAAGACGACAAATGTCAACAGAAAAGTAGGACCGTCTCAATATTTCAGTGGACCTAAGTGTTTTAATGGGTTCCTGTTGGTTGCTTGTCCAATCTTTCATTATACGTGATACAGTTTTCTTTTCTTTTTTTACCTTTTCCTATTATTTACTTTGATTAAAACCTTGGTATCTTATAAATTTATTGGAAAATTTCAAGACATTTGTCTTCAAAGAATAATAAAACTAACAGTTTTTCATTCAAAAACGAAATGAAAGAGTATTTAGACAAGAGGCTCTCAAGAGCCTGAATCGCTCACCTTAATTTTTTTGGTTAAATCTCTCATCAATGATTATTTTGGCTTTTCAATTTATTTAAATGTTCTTTGAATTGTCCTATTTTCTTCAAAAGCCAAAAAAAAAAAAAAAAAAATTCTCCTATGTTCTATTTTAGCCATAGGAGCTATGTTTCTTGACATACAAGGAAATAAAATATAAAATTTATAATAGATACTCTGAAACTCATTTAGCCTAAGTTTGGCTGAAATTGATACAGCAGTTTCAAAGGAGAACATTTTTCAAAGTAAGTCAACATGATGAACAAATTGTGAAAAAAGTCTTTAAAGGGCAATAACTCCTTAAGGGGTCAATTGACAATTTTGGTCAAATTGACTTATTTGTAGATCTTACTTTGCTTAACATTTTTGCTATTAACAGTTTATCTGTATCTATAATAATATTCAATTTAATAACCAAAAACTGCAAAATTTCTTTAAAAGCATCAATTCAGGGGCATTTTACCTGCATAACCAGTTACCCAATTCGGCTGAAAATTTCAGGACAGGTAGACCTTGACCTAATAAATACTTTAACTTCAGTCTTATTTGCTCTAAATGCTGGAGTTTTTGAGATATAAGCCAAAAACTGCATTTTAACCTGTGTTCTATTTTTAGCCATGACGGCCATGTTTTTTGACGAAATAGAAAATAAAACACATACTTTTTTTTATACACCCTACTGATCATTCAGTTGAAGTTTGGTTGAATTTGGTTGAGTAGTTTTAGAGGAGAAGATTTTTTAAAATTAGCAAATATGATGATCAAATTGTGAAAAATTGTCATTAAAGGACAATAACCCCTTAAGGGGTCAATTGACAATTTGGGCATATATTACCTTAGCCGTATTTGGCACAACTTTTTGGAATTTTGGATCCTCAATGCTCTTCAACTTTGAACTTGTTTGGCCATATAATAAAATATTATGATATGAGCGTCACTGATGAGTCTTATGTAAACGAAACACGCGTCTGGCGTACTAAATTATAATCCTGGTACCTTTGATAACTATTTACACCACTGGGTCGATGCCACTGCTGGTGGACGTTTCGTCCCCAAGGTTATCACCAGCCCAGAAGTCAACATTTCGGGGTTGACATGAATATCAATAATGTGGTCATTTTTATAAATTTCCTGTTTACAAAACATTGAATTTTACAAAAAACTAAGGATTTTCTTATCCCAGGCATAGATTACCTTAGCCGTATTTGGCACAACTTTTTGGAATTTGAGATCCTCAATGCTCTTCAACTTTGGACTTGTTTGGCCATATAAATATTTTGATATGAGCGTCACTGATGAGTTTTATGTAGACGAAACGCACGTCTGGCGTACTAAATTAAAATCCTGGTACCTTTGATAACTATTGGTCATATTAACTTATTTGTAGATCTTACTTTGCTGATCATTTTTGCTGTTTACAGTTTATCTATATCTATAATAATATTCAAGATAATGACCAAAAACTGCAAAATTTCCTTAAAATTACCAATTAAGTGGCAGTAACCCAACAATGGGTTGTTTGATTCATCTGAAAATTTCAGGGCTGGTAGATCTTGACCTAATGAACATTTTTACTCCATGTCAGATTTGCTCTAAATGCTTTCGTTTTTGAGATATAAACCAAAAACTGCATTTGACCCCTATGTTCTATTTTTAGCAATGGCGACCATGTTTGTTGATAGATCAAAACTTCGGATACAATTTATAAACTAGATACCCTAAGGAATATTCAGTTAAAGTTTGGAAGTATTTGGCCTAGTTTTAGAGGAGAAGATTCTGGAAATAGTTTACACCGACGACAGACGACGGACGCCAAGTGATGGCATAAGCTCACATGGCTATGCCAGGTGAGCTAAAAACTATACTATGTACGAACTTACTTGACACAAAACATGGGTCGATATACCCATGTTGATCAGAGCTTCTGACAAAGTTTTGAAATTGGATTTAGCTTTCATCTCTTTCCACTTTGATAACAGCAAAAATTTGGCAACCTGTATATCTTTAGGATGATTGTATTCGACATCTTTCCATATCCTAAGCATTCCAAGATGTGTAACTAATTCATGCATTTTATTTGATTCGCAGTGGTTTGAAAAACGCAACAGTTCAATATCACTTGGTGTCTGGCTTAAAGCGTCATCGCTTAAACCTGAAATACACAATGCAATCATGATCTTTACCTTCAAACACATCATTAAAACATAAATTCAGATGATTATATGATGTGCATTACTCAACCAGCTAAACATGAGGAAAAGTGCTTGAAAAAATATGTAAGGGTTCCGCGGAACCCAGTTTCTCAGCTACAAAAATGTGAAAAAACATTAATAAAAATATTCCTCTCAATACTATCTTTTAATTGTAAGAAGCTTCTGTCCAAGTTTGGTGAAAATCTAGGATAGTTTATGAATCCAATAATTATTTTAAAAACTTAAACTGCAGACAATGTAATGTCAACCAGAAGGCAAACTAAGTCCCTTATAAGTAAAATACAAATAAACAAGTACAAAATTTAAACAAAATTTCCTACTAGATACTAGCTTTAGAAGATCAACAGGTTTTACAACACAAGTCACCATTTAAAGTACATAGAGGGACACGTAAACAAACAGACGAACAGGTTTCACAACACAAGTCACAATTTAGAGTACACAGAGGGACACTTAAACAAACAGATGAACAGGTTTCACAACACAAGTCACCATTTAAAGTACACAGGACACTTAAACAAACAGATGAACAGGTTTCACAACACAAGTCACAATTTAAAGTACATAGAGGGACACTTAAACAAACAGATGAACAGGTTTCACAACACAAGTCACAATTTAAAGTACATAGAGGGACACGTAAACAAACAGATGAACAGGTTTCACAACACGAGTCACCATTTAAAGTACATAGAGGGACACGTAAACAAACAGATGAACAGGTTTCACAACACAAGTCACAATTTAAAGTACATAGAGGGACACTTAAACAAACAGATGAACAGGTTTCACAACACAAGTCACCATTTAAAGTACACAGGACACTTAAACAAACAGATGAACAGGTTTCACAACACAAGTCACAATTTAAAGTACACAGAGGGACACGTAAACAAACAGATGGACAGGTTTCACAACACAAGTCACCATTTAAAGTACACAGGACACTTAAACAAACAGATGAACAGGTTTCACAACACAAGTCACAATTTAAAGTACATAGAGGGACACTTAAACAAACAGATGAACAGGTTTCACAACACAAGTCACCATTTTAAGTACACAGGACACTTAAACAAACAGATGAACAGGTTTCACAACACAAGTCACAATTTAAAGTACACAGAGGGACACGTAAACAAACAGATGGACAGGTTTCACAACACAAGTCACAATTTAAAGTACACAGGACACTTAAACAAACAGATGAACAGGTTTCACAACACAAGTCACAATTTAAAGTACATAGAGGGACACTTAAACAAACAGATGAACAGGTTTCACAACACAAGTCACCATTTAAAGTACACAGGACACATATACAAACAGATGAACAGGTTTCACACCACAAGTCAATAATTAAAGTACATTTAGAAACAATTAAATATACAGATCAATAGGTTTAACAACACAAGTCACAAATTAAATTACATAGAGGGACACTTAAATTTACAGATCAACAGGTTTCACAACACAATTCATAACTTAAAGTCAATAGAGGGACACGTATACACAAACACACGTTTCTACAGATTAGAATTATTTTGAAGTGTTACAATATTTACCTTGACATTCCTCTTCACACTGTTCTTTTGTCTATAGAAAAATTAATATGAAAATTATTATTTCAATAAAATATTATAAATATGTTTTGAATGCGCATTATATTTAATTCAACTGGTATTAAACAGCGGTCATATTGAGACAAAAATCAATAATCTTTTGTTCTTCATTTTGTGTTGATCTTTCATCTGTGTTTCGATCAAGCAAGGTTATACTTACTTTTTATGTGAAAAATGATTGATACACGAAGGAATGGAATAACAGACACACCGATAGATTAATTGACAGAGAAAACGATTACAAATTACTTCTAAAGAGTATTTTTAGGCAGCATAATTCGAACATCATGAATATAAATTGATGCGAAGTCTGCAATATAGAGATCAACACAAAAAAAAGTAAGTTTACAGTTAAACCAGTGTAGAATGATAAGAAAATCAAGAACTGCAAGATAATGCTCAAGACTATAAAATAAGTAGGTTTATATATTAACTATAATACAATTACTTGCTTGACTCTTGGATTCTTATTATATTATATGATTAATGTGTGTATAATTTGATTATGTTACTCATTTGATTGTTTCCCTGATATGTAAAACACACCTGATCTTGATTCCAAACACGCCAGTGTCTTCTTTTGTGTGTTTGGTTATGTTTGTCACAAATCCATCCATTGGTCTGCTTGGCTTCTTCTGCACTGATGAAGCATTTTAAATTTGAACATGAATATTCAATGTGAAATGGCGATTGTTGGCTGCGTTTTGCATGGACTGTGGAGTGGTAGAAATCTGAGATTCTTTCCATTGTTACAACCAGGCATTCTTTAACACCTGTAGCTATATCAGGTACGATTAACCCGGAGGAGGTTCTGTGAATGATGTAAAGGAGAATCTTGTTGCCCTCAACGCATACAACGATGTCATGTGATTTGTCAAATGATAAACCAATAAATCCTGAGAACAGGAGTTGTCTCCCTTCATACTGCTTCAGAGTCCACATGCTAAGACATGCACTGATCAGACGATTTGGTAGGGCTGGTGGTATAATAGTGCCTTTAAATAAAAACGCTAGGCATATAGCTCTCTCTGGTGTACATTCTTTGTCCATGAAGTTGGTGGTATTTCTCTCTGTAACCATACAGGGAACAAAGAAGTTTTCCACTGGTAACCGACTTCCTGTAGATGTATCATATCTCCGTTGCTCTGCTAGGATATCTAAATAAATCAAGCTGTTAAATATAAACTCTTTGTATGGCAATATTGCACTGAAATCTTTTTGCTCCCAGATTAGGTAGAGGTCTTCCCGTCTTATGGTCCCATATTTTGACATTCTTTTAAAAGTTTCATGAATTTTCTTTTCCTCTGGCCAAAATACTTTATCTGCAAAATATAAAAAACATAAAAAACGCTTTAAAAAGAGGATGATTGGGTTTGATTGCCAATGTAACAACTATCCACCAGAGACCAACCAACTTGAATGCAACTAAGGTTAAATATGTAATTATAATCAATGTTCACTTGAAAGCAAATTTAATCTTGTTTTAAGCAAAATATGAAGGATCTCATAACCTTCATAATTTGGAATGACATGAATACCTGTCACAAATCAAAACCTCTGCGTTAAGTATTCACATAAAGGAACTCATAACCTCTTTAATAAGTATGGACATAAAAACCTGTCATAAAGGCCCCTAACTTTCATAATAAGTATTGACATTAATACCTATCTAAAAGGACTTCATAACCTTCATACTAAGTAGTGATATTAATACCTACCACAAAGGACTTCATAACCTTCAAACTAAGTAGTGATATTAATACCTATCACAAAGGACTTCATAACCTTCATACTAAGTAGGGATATTAATACCTACCACAAAGGACTTCATAACCTTCATACTAAGTAGTGATATACAAAAGGACTTCATAACCTTCATACTAAGTAGTGATATACATACCTGTCACAAAAGACCTCATAACCTCCACCATGAGTAAGGGGTTGATGATTACGAAATCTTTAAGCTGTGGAGTATCAAAGTACACTATCTTCCCCAGGGAGTGGTGGAAATTTAGGAAATCTTTGAGTTGGTCTTGGGACAGTACAGACACCTTGCTTATAGCATTCAATTCTTCTACATCCTCTAATGATAAGATTTGTTTTCCTTCTGCCACCAGCTCTGCTATCTCGAGTTCAAGGGGAACACACGCATTGGGCATCTTCTCCCCCCAACAAGGATGTTCAAACGTAAGTTCTGTGATGGCTTTCTTCAGGACTTCAATTTCTGTATCTGTGTTATCCCTTGCATTGACAAATATCCGTTGTGTTAGGACAAGATGGTTTCGTCCTTCGTGGTCCTTGAACAATTCCTCTACTCCATTGTACAACTCCTCACGCCTGGAATCCACATCCTCCTTCAAAATGATAATTTACGATATGACATTATCAATTTTTAAAATTGTATTTTTTTTTAAAAGTCGATGATAGTAAAGTAAAAAGAGTAAAAAATAGTAAAAGAATTTTACAAACAATGCATGTTTTTTTTTTTTTTTATAGAATACAGTGGTTTACAAGATAAAAGACAAAACTTGCATCTTACTCCTATGTTCTATTTTAAGCCATGTCGGCAATCTTTTTAAACTAATTACCGTAATGATGATTGCGGCCAAGTTTGATAAATGTGGCCCAGAAGTATTGACTGTTTTGTATATCTGGCCATATTGATCAGTTTTGCTCATTAAAGTTTCTCTTGATCTGTTACTGTTAATTGATAATAGGCAAAAATGGGAGAAATGTGAAAAAAAACCTCATCATTAAGGGGGATTTTTCCAATAAGGAGTCCACTGTCGTTTCTGGCCATAGTACCTTATTTGTAGATATAAAAAAGAAGATGTGGTATGATTACTAATGAGACAACTCTCCACTAGAGACCAAATGATACAGAAATTAACAACTATAGGTCACCGTACGGCCTTAAACAATGAGCAAAGCCCATACCACATAGTCAGCTATAGTAGATATCAAAGGTACCAGGATTATAATTTAGTACGCCAGACGGATAAAAGGCCCCAAAATGGCAACGTAAAACAATTCAAACGAGAAAACTAACGGCCTTATTTATGTATAAAAAATGAATGAAAAACAAATATGTAACACATAAACAAACGACAACCACTGAATAACAGGCACCTGACTTGGGATAGGCACATATATACAGAATGTGGCGGGGTTAAACATGATAGTGGGATCCCAACCCTCCCCTAACATGGGACAGTGGTGTAACAGGACAACATAGAGACGAACTATAAAAGTCAGTTGAAAAAGGCTTAACCCATCAGATAATACAAATACTATAAATACAAGTGGACGTAGCCGGATACTTGTACATCCCAACAATATAGAGACACCAAGTACAGATCTGAGAGTACTCAAAGCCACTAACAACTAATAAACCAGATGCTCCGCAGGGCGCAGCTTTATATGACCGCAGAGGTTGAATCCTGAACGGTTGGGGCAAGTATGGACACAACATTCAAGCTGGATTCAGCTCTAAATTTTGATTGTGATTAAATAGTTGACACAGCATAGGTTTCTGACACAGAATGAATGTGGTCTAATGAACTTAAATTTTTTTTCCCCTTTGAGCAATTCACTATGCTGTTGAATATTAATCCTCTCAAAAAATTGTTTGAAGAAATTTTCTTTTTATTTATGAAATCTGAAATGAGAAAATTTGACCCCCCCCAATTTTTTTTTCACATCCCCCTTTCCCTTATTCCAAAACTGATCTCAATTCAAATTTCTAATGGAGTTTGCAACAATAACTGCATATTTAAATACATCATAAAATATTAAAATGTAAAAAAAAGTGCTTGTTATTATCACCAAAGAAAAATGAGGTATTTTTCCTTGGCAATATTTTTGAATAGTTTTGTATAAATAAATCTATATTTTCTTTATTTCTTTAAGGATGAATTAAAGTGTTAGAATGTCAACATGTCAAAACTAAGTAAAGGCTAAATGCAAATAATTCACATTTCAAAGAGAATATAATTAGACTGTCTTTCTTAATTCTGGATTAGGGATTAAGGTAAACTTGAGGTAAAGCTATTAGCACCTTCAAAATGTTACAATAAGACTATAATTAGCTATTTCCTATTTAAGATAAAATACAATAGAAGTGTTATATTTTTGTTACATAATTTTATACTTTAACTATACATTGTAATTGATAAAAAGGTATCTAAGGGACCACATTTTAATAGCAAGGTTTTAAATAACTACCCTCCCCTTTTCGGGAGTTAGGTATTTTGATTGGTCAATTTACTATGATAAACATGAAATGATTATTGAAATTTGGGAGATGTGTTTTAGAAAGAGACTTGGATAGATAAACTTTATGAAATTTAGAGATTGGATAATTTTAGGTTTTGTCACATCATGGTGACTTAATTAGTTGCATATTCGTATAACTTGTGTTGTAAATATGAATGCTTATCTTTTCGAGAATAATTAATATACCATCATTGAACTTAGTGTTTTATTGTGTTGTAAATATGAATGCTTATCTTTTCGAGAATAATTAATATACCATCATTGAACTTAGTGTTTTATTGACTTCTTGTGCGTTATATGAAGAAAACCAGACAATGCGTTACCTATGTTCTACCATCATTATTTAGAGTTAGTTCCCCTACAAAATAATATGATCAGAACTGGGTCGCAGAATGTCAGCTAGTTCCCCCACTTATTGACATGCGATTCGGTCCGGTCATAGAGTGGTTCGAGGACCCGGCTTCGTTTCTCGTGAAGAAGATGCTTGCTGAACTTTAAGGACTAGTGCCATAATATAGAAGATATCCAGGACAGGAAACCGTATAGGAATTTAGCTATTTACATATTCCTTGGTAACTGCATAGGGTGAGTACAGCCTACTATTAAATCACCTGTGACACTTTTATATATAAAAATTATTTATTTTATTCAACATATAATTAGGTCAAATAAGTGATAAGGCTTATATTTCTCATCCCTCCTGAAGTCTAATATTATATTATTAAAATGGCAAAGTCTTTTGAGTTCAAAAACAACTTCATGGCTAATATAGAAACAGCTATTGTAAATTATTCTAACAGGTTCAGATCAAAATTAATTGAAAATTATGCAAGGGTTAATGGCAATGATCCAAGTCTGTACTAGTACCTTACCAAAACTGGGTAGGTTATAGGTTCTGCTTTAATCGAGCTTTTGTTCTTAAAAAGACATGCTTGTATAAGTTTTTAAGAATCTATTTACTTATCTCAGCACTGTTCATGATCTTGTCCTAGACAAAGACCATGAAATTCATTTTTTTTATCCCCATAGTATTGCAATTTTGTTGTTGTTGTTGTTCATATCATTCAACACTAAGATACAAGTAATAAGAAATAAATTAGAATTGACAATGATTGTTTAATGTGATAACAAATATTTTAGGAACAAATTTTATACTGTAGAGTAAGGGTTGATCTCGTCAACCAAACCTTACTTCTTACAGGCAGTTTAGTATGGAAGTGACGACTACATGCTGAATTATTATCAAATTCAGGAAATTTATTTTCATTGATTTCTTAAGATTAGGATACATCATTGTTGTTTTTGGTTTTTGAAGTATTATAATATACCAGTATATTTAATCAGTCAGTTATTAAAGTTGAACAATTAGTTTTAACCCTATATTACTTAAGTAAGGTGTTAGTTACCCTCAAGGGTTTGTACTTTATAGTTTTTAATAAATTCAAAGATCAACTAAAGAATAATATTAATGCTATGTACATGTAGATACTAAACGTTACTTCATTAATGAAAACTCTGTTCATTGCTGTTCAAAGAGCTAAGAATATAAATAGTATTTCCAGTTTAAGATTATATTAATATTTCAAGTACTTAAGGCCAAAAAAATATTGTCACAAGGTGATTTAAGTAAGCTGTGTCTCATAATACTCAGTAGTATGGAAGAAGTTTCATAACATTTGTACACTAATACAGTTAAGACTATTTCAGAGGATTCTAGTACAGAAAAGAACCAGAATGCAAGATATTTCCAAAGTTAATTGCAGATCAGCAATCAAGTTTCTGTGCTTTGCTCGTGGGAAAAAGATTATATTGAGCCTCATTCTAGTGTCGGTTCAACAGCCTTGTCAAATATTATATAAAAGAAAAATCCATTAGGTTATGGATTTCATGTTACATTTCGGAATATGTAACATTTCATTGTGTGTCTTTTTTGAAATTTCCATGTGGATATGGATTTCAAAAGTTTTACATTCGTTGATGTAAAACATCAGTGGATCAGGTGAATCTCCATTTGGATATGGAATTCACAGTTTACATCCGTCATATGTAAACTTCTTTAGTTTCATGCGGATTGAAACTACAAAGGTCAGGAAAACCATATATTAGCTATGAATCGCCATGCAAATATGGGATTCCCACTTTACATACATCTAGCCTATGTAAATTCAAAAGTTTCATGCAGATTGAAACTTCAAACCAGGCGACTGGTTGGTGTGGAGCAAACATTTTTGGATATGAATCGCCATGCAGAAATGGGATTCAGAAGTTTCATGTGGATTGAGACTTCAAACCAGGCCACTAGTTTATGCCTATAAAACATCCTGCAGGTACCACTCTCTTCTGAGAGGAAGGTTTGTTTATGTTTCCAGAAGATTTTGTTGTGTTCGCGCAACAGAGTAGATATGTACCAAAAGAAATCAGACCAATAGACAATTGCCAAAAGATTCGTATTAATAGATTCATATCAAAAGATTCATATCAAAAGAAGCAAATCATAAGACTGTGTAAAAAAAACTATTCATTTCATTAATAATGTGATTTATGTCAAAGGATTCATACCAATAGAAGCCAAAACCAAAAGATTTGTATCAATAGAAGCCAAAACCAAAAGACTGTGTTCGGATTACTATACATTTTTTGTACAATGACTTTAATAATGATATTCATGTGCATAATTCAGAATGTGTTTACTTTCAATTATAATATATTTTCAACTATTGTAGAACAATTTGCTTTGCCATGCAATGATATAATTTTAAGTTAAATAATGTGTGTTGCCATGTAGTCTATATATTATGTACATATATATATGAAAAGATTTTTTTTTATTGTTATTTCTTCTTTCTTTAAGAAAAAAATAAATCTTTTTTGGAAGAAGGGAGAGTATATCACCAAGGAAAAATGAGGTATTTTTCCTTGGCAATATTTTTGAATAGTTTTGTATAAATAAATCTATATTTTCTTTATTTCTTTAAGGATGATAATGTCAACATGTCAAAACTAAGTAAAGGCTAAATTTATGCAAATAATTCACATTTCAAAGAGAATATAATTAGACTGTCTTTCTTAATTCTGGATTAGGGATTAAGGTAAACTTGAGGTAAAGCTATTAGCACCTTCAAAATGTTACATTAAGACTATAATTAGCTATTTCCTATTTAAGATAAAATACAATAGAAGTGTTATATTTTTGTTACATAATTTTATACTTTAACTATACATTGTAATTGATAAAAAGGTATCTAAGGGACCATATTTTTAATAGCAAGGTTTTAAATAATTACCCTCCCCTTTTTGGGAGTTAGGTATTTTGATTGGTCAATTTACAATGATATACATGAAATGATTATTGAAATTTGGGAGATGTGTTTTAGAAAGAGACTTGGATAGATTAACTTTATGTAATTTAGAGATTGGATAATTTTAGGTTTTGTCACATCATGGTGACTTAGTTGCATATTCGTATAACTTGTGTTGTAAATATGAATGCTTATCTTTTCGAGAATAAGTAATATACCATCATTGAACTTAGTGTTTTATTGACTTCTTGTGCGTTATATGAAGAAAACCAGACAATGCGTTACCTATGCTCTACCATCATTATTTAGAGTTAGTTCCCCTACAAAATAATATGATCAGAACTGGGTCGCAGAATGTCAGCTAGTTCCCCCACTTATTGACATGCGATTCAGTCCAGTCATATTATCACTGAATGGTAAAGATTGTTTTAATTTATCAGTTGGTAGTAAAAGTGAAAATACATTGTACATGTTGTATACTTGCTATTGCACAATACTGTGCAATTGAAGATTTCTTGCTATTGAACAATACTGTGCAATTGAAAATTTCTTGCTATAAATTATTGCACAATACTGTACAATTGAATATTTCTTGCTACTGCTGAATACTTTGCAATTGAAAATTTCTTGCTATTGCACATGTACAATACTTAATATAATAATTTTGAATCCTGATTTGGATCAACTTGAAAACTGGGCCCATAATCAAAAATCTAAGTACATGTTTAGATTCAGCATATCAA
The DNA here is from genome assembly GCF_036588685.1 of Mytilus trossulus. Lineage (NCBI taxonomy): Eukaryota > Metazoa > Mollusca > Bivalvia > Mytilida > Mytilidae > Mytilus > Mytilus trossulus. Next base: position 63,235,252 of record NC_086383.1, on the reverse strand, counting down.
AGAAGCCCAAGAATTTAATTTTTGTTAAAATCAAACTTAGTTTAATTTTGGACCCTATCGACCTTTATGTAGACCAATTTGAAAACAAACCAAAAATTAAGAATCTACAATCACAGTTAGATTTGGCATATCAAAGAACCCCAATTATTCAATTTTTGATGAAATCAAACAAAGTTTAATTATGGACCCTGATTTGGACCAACTTGAAAACTGGGTCAATAATAAAAAATCTAAGTACATTTTTAGATTCAGCATATCAAAGAACCCCTGCAAGATTTAAATTTTTGTTAAAATCTAGCAAAGTTTAGTTTTGGACTCTTTGGGCCCCTTATTCCCAAACTGTTTGGATCAAAACTCCCAAAATCAATCCCAACCTTCCTTTTATGGTCATAAACCTTGTGTTTAAATTTCATAGATTTCTTTTCACTTATACCAAAGTTATGGTGCGAAAACCAAGAAAAATGCTTATTTGGGCCCCTTTTTGGCCCCTAATTCCTAAACTGTTGGGATCTCAACTCCCAAAATCAATCCCAACCTTTTTTTGTTGTTCATAAACCTTGTGTTTAAATTTCATAGATTTCTATTCACTTATACTAAAGTTATTGTGCAAAAACCAAGAATAATGCTTATTTGGGCCCTTTTTTGGCCCCTAATTCCTAAACAGTTAGAATCAAAACTCCCAAAATCAATCCCAAACTGCCTTTTGTTGTCATAAACCTTGTGTTTGAATTTCATGGATTTCTATTTACTTATACTAAAGTAATGGTGCGAAAACCAAGAAAAATGCTTATTTGGGCCCCTTTTTGGCCCCTAATTCCTGAACTGTTGGGATCGCAACTCCCACAATCAATCCCAACCTTTCTTTTGTGTTCATAAACCTTGTATTTAAATTTCATTGATTCCTATTCACTTATACTAAAGTTATTGTGCAACAACCAAGAATAATGCTTATTTGGGCCCTTTTTTGGCCCCTAATTCCTAAACAGTTAGAACCAAAACTCCCAAAATCAATCCCAAACTGCCTTTTATGGTCATAAACCTTGTGTCAAAATTTCATAGATTTCTATTTACATAAACTAAAGTTTCTAGTGCGAAAACCAAGAAAATGCTTATTTGGGCCCTTTTTGGCCCCTAATTCCTAAACTGGTGGGACCAAAACTTACAAAATCAATCCCAACCTTCCTTTTAAGGTCATAAACATTGTGTTTAAATTTCATAGATTTCTATTCACTTAAACTAAAGTTATAGTGCGAAAACCAAAAGTATTCGGACGACGACGACGACGTCAACGTGATACATGACCAAAAAATTAAAATGTTTGCGGTCGTATAAAAATCATGCATCTAAGACTAAATTATCAATCAATACACATCCAACATCCAATAGATTTAGTTTGAAGACATCATAAACAGTCAGAGAAAAACAGGACCTTGTGCAATGCCAAGATACAGGCATCGACAGACTGTAGATCCATGAATGTGTATATGTATATAAAATAATATTTAGTTTGCTTTTAATTTACTGATAAAAAAAAATTAATATTAATACCAATAAAAACAATATTCAATGATCTAATTACGGTGTTGAATTGGTAACCTTTAAGAATAAGTTTATTTAAAAGGATTGATAAGTTTACCAGGATCGTTTCTATATTTCCGGGCACAGTAAACAACATTTCAGTAAAAATGAGGATGTGCTATCCTGTTTGAAATAAGTTTTCTACAGGTTCAACCAAATTTTAGAACCAAATCTTTATATCTTTGGAAGAATGTAGTTAAGGTTTTAAGTAATTTGTGGTAACGAAATCCCTGACTTGATAATTTACCAGAAATACATTGATTACGTTCGTTAAAATAAAAAATGTCCAACAGATACGGGCATAGCGAGCGAGTTGTGAAATATAAACACCGTAAGATGGTGCCAAAGGAACATCACCATCCAAAAAAAGGGAAAATAAACAATAGGGAATGATATGTCCCTTTTGACGTAAATTTTAGTGTGGAGTTTCCCGTTTAAAACAGAAATACCTATCTAGGAAAAGACAGTTATTACTGTTTAAATTTGATTTATTTAAAATAAGTTCCTTTGGGTAAATTGCGGCTGTATATTGAGAAAATTCTTGATTATTTAATGAAAAAATATCATCAAGATAACGGTAAGTATTGTTCAATTTATTAATTAAATGCATTTGAGACGAGTTTTTACTGAGTTTTGTCATAAGGTGTGATTCATATATGGCAAAACTTTTAGGAATATCGGTCCTCAATGCTCAACTTCGTATTGTATTTGGCCTTTTTAACTTTATGGATTCAAGCGTCACTGATGAGTCTTTTGTAGATGGAACCCGCGTCTGAAGTAAATAGAAGATGTAATCCTGGTATCTATGATGAGTTTATTCATAACAGTACAAAAACATGTCTGCTATTAAACATGTTAAAGGGGCGCAATTAGTGCCCATAGGAATACCTACAACATGTCAATAAACTTTGTTGCCAAAACGTACATAAATATTATCAAGGAGAAAATAAACAGCTTCAATCATCCCATCACACCTCCAGTAAGTATATCTAGCATATTTACCTTTCTTGTTTTAATGATCATTTTACCTTGTTTAAGTATATTTCTATCTATTATACTTTTTAAGATATAAGGCAATAATGCAAAAAGTAAAGGCAAATCATCCTTAAAGGGCAACACTCCATTAATATCCAGTCATCTTATAATTGAAATTGAAATGGTTACAATTAATTAAGAACTACAAATATAACTGGACACGAAAAAAGATTGACTTGATCAGCCTCCTGTTATATCTAAATTATATTACTTGATCAGCCTCCTGTTATATCTAAATTATATTACTTGATCAGCCTCCTGTTATATCTAAATTATATTACTTGATCAGCCTCCTGTTATATCTAAATTATATTACTTGATCAGCCTCCTGTTATATCTAAATTATATTACTTGATCAGCCTCCTGTTATATCTAAATTATATCACTTGATCAGCCTCCTGTTATATCTAAATTATATTACTTGATCAGCCTCCTGTTATATCTAAATTATATTACTTGATCAGCCTCCTGTTATTAGGTCTTTCCACTTTTCGTGGAAAGACCTATTGTTTTTCTTCTGATTATTTTTTTTTTTTTTTTTTTTTTTTTTTTTTTTCTTCTGCCGTCTGAGATGCTTTTTTGTTTTACAACATATCGAATGGATGTTTGGCCAATGATGTTGTTCAGTAATGGAGGTTTCAAAACTCACCCTGTGTGACTGAACACTTATTCTTATAGGAGTTATCTCCCCGCGTCCCCTTTTTCTTGTTATCGCTATATCTCTAAAACCGTATTAGATTTTTACAAACTGTTTTCACCAAATTGTTTGTCTACTCTTAAGAATAATTTGTTTTATTTTGACCGAGGTGATCAGAAGACATCTTATGGGAGTTATTTCCCTTTGAAAATTTAAAATATACGATATGTTGGGTTGATTCATACGGTTTAAGTTGTAGAGGCCTACAGTCTTTTGATATGAAATCCTTGGTCCATATAAAGTAAATTGAGGTCAAGGTCAAAGGTCAAGGTCATGTTATAAATTTTGAATTTTGCTTGTTATCGTTATTCAAAAGAAACTAACAGTTAATGATATGATATGTTTTCAAAATCACTGTTTACAATAAGGCGCAACTTCAACTTATTCAGTCGAAGTGTTTTGGTTAACCCTTATAGGAGTTTTCTCCCCTTATGTATTTGAAATCATTATTTCTCCACAACCATATAAGTGATTGACCTTGGACCTTCTAATTTGAGTTCACTGACTCATGACCTTGAAATTGAGGTCAAGGTCAAAGGTCAAGGTCATATTATAATTTAGAATTTTGCTTGTTATCGTTATTCAAAAGAAACTGTTACAGTTAATGATATGATGTGTTTGCCAAATTACTGTTCACAATTAGGCGCAACTTCAACCTATTTCAGTCGAAGTGTTTTGGTTAATCCTTTTAGGAGTTTTCTCCCCTTTTGTATGTCAAATCATTATTTCTCCACAACCATACAAGTGATTGACCTGGGACCTTCCTATTTCAGTTCACTGACCTATGACCTTGAATTTGAGGTCAAGGTTGAAGGTCAAGGTCATATTCTAAATTTTCGAATTTGCTTGTAATCTATATTCAAAAGAAACTGTAACAGTTAATGATACGATGTGTTTGTCAAATTTCTGTTTACAACAAGGGGCAACTTCAACCCATTTAAGTCGAAGTGTTTTGGTCAACCCTTTTAGGAGTTTTCCCCCTTTTGTATTTGAAATCGATATTTCTCTACAATCATACAAGTGATTGACCTGGTGTCGTTTGATTTGAGATCACTGACCTATGACCTTGAAATTTAGGTCAAGGTCAAAGGTCAACTTGATGTTCTAGATTTTGACCTTTGCTTTAAATTTGTTTTTGTTCGTTATAAAACAATTAAGTCTTCTGCATATACCTATTAATCTTATTTTTCTATATCAGTTGAGGTACCAAATTACATCAACAAGGAGTGACCCATTCTAACATCTTTTATTTAAATTCCATTCTAATTATTGAGGTGGAAAGACCTTCAATTTTTCTCTGAAGAATTGGTTTTTAATATCTAAATTATATTACTTGATCAGCCTCCTGTTATATCTAAATTATATTACTTGATCAGTCTCCTGTTATATCTAAATTATATTACTTGATCAGCCTCCTGTTATATCTAAATTATATTACTTACCACTGGTATTTTGTCTTTGTGAGTGGCAACAAATAAGATCTTTGGAATGCCTACATATACCACCTTACAATATGTTAGAATAGAGTTAACCCAATGTTGAAGGAATACTGAAATATAAAAACCAACATGAAAAAATAAAATAAAAGTTTAATGAAATTAGAATCTGGTATGTCATAATTGATAGTGATAAAAACCAAAGAAATACATTTTATTAGGGAGCAAATTGACATAATTTATTTTTGATGAAGGAAATCCATTTGAAATGAAAGACACTGACTGTCCCTTGCATAGCACATATTTCACCACGGCAAGGTCCAGTGGCAGTTTCTTAAAAAAATAACCTTTTTTTTGTTCTTTTTACTCTACAAAAAAATTAAGAAAACACAGACTTGACTGCAAATGTTAAGCTTTTTAGATATATTTATTATTTCAAATGGGCATGAATGCTTGAAAATAATTAATCGGCATTGATTTTGGAAATTATCTACGATACTACTGAGATATACTTAATATAAATTTCATAAAAATCTGGCAAGAATTGAACACATGAGATCACTAACAATAACTGTTTTGAAAATAACTAATCGGCACTCATTTCTAGTCTATTATTAATATAATTTTGTAATATATGTCATTTATTCAGTTTTAATGATTTTTTGTATCACTAGTATTGTTTTTATATGTACAGCCCTATTTTTTATAATCAATGAATGATTTTTTTCATGAAAATCGGAATTCCAAGTTTCCTTTGAACAACATAAACATGAACAACACAGATAACAAATCTATGGTAACTTTCAATGGAACAACATAAACACGAACAACACAGATAACAAAGCTATGGTAACTATTCAATGGAACAACATAAACATGAACAACACAGATAACAAATCTATGGTAACTATTCAATGGATCAAGATAACATGAACAACACAGATAACAAAGCTATGGTAACTATTCAATGGGACAACACAGATAACAAAGCTATGATAACTATTCAATGGAACAACACAGATAACAAATCTAAGGTAACTTTTCAATGGGACAACATAAACATGAACAACACAGATAACAAAGCTATGGTTAATATTCAATGGGACAAGATAACATGAACAACACAGATAACAAATCTATGGTAACTATTCAATGGAACAACATA
>NC_086383.1:56545679-56651741 GCF_036588685.1 Mytilus trossulus | reverse complement strand
TCATTATTCACGTGAAACTTCCGTCACGGGTTCTACCGTCACCCTGTAACGTGGAGCCTTTCAATTTGTATCAATTCATTGCCCATTGTCTTTTACTTTTGCACAAAGTAACAGCTACTCGTAGGAACTACATTTTGTCTACAATGTGTACTACTAGTTTTCTGCAGACACATACGGGGGTAAATTCAGTAAATAAACATACGTCATCAGGGACCGCCCATTTAGGGGAGAGCTTTCTGTATAACACTGAAGTTATATGCTCTTCTGATTGGCAGATAATGTTTGTAATAAATATTTTTTTGGTAGATGGATCAAAACTAGAGTTGAAAAAAAATAAAAAAATATATGCTGAATGTACTAATTTGTTTCCTTTCAGGGTTGAAAGTAATGGGGGTCAGTATAGGAATTCAGTGGCGAATGTACATTGTTTGTAAACAAGGCCATGTGAATGCCCAAAAATGCCGCATGACCCTATGTTTTTTATTGTTGCAAAAGATAGGGCTACATTTGTACTTGCATGAATGATATATGAAAGATTTTAATTTCTAAAGGTAAATCAGGTATAAATTTATTCCCACACATAGATTAGCATTAAAGTCAATGGGAGATTTTTTTTTACTGAATTTACCCCTACAAGTAAGCAAAAACTAAACGAAGAGACAAATGATCAAACAGAAAAGACAAAAAACACTCCGCCACGGCTTTCTGGATTAATTCTTTTTTCATATCAACAATAGTCAGACAATTTTTTTGAAACTCCACCACTTGCACGTGGACAGAAGTGAATATTTTCACACTGAGATTCTCCTAAAACAATACAACAAACAAAACACAGCGAATTTCATACCGTTCAGTTTTGAGTTGTTGGTTTGATTGATGTAATACACTGCATCTCCTATGATTCATATGACTGTTTTATGCGTCAACAACGTTGTTGCTCATTTACTAAACAGTGAAGGTATTTCGCCTTTTATAGCTGATGTTTATCATTTGAAAATCTATTCCAAGGTCTCCCCCTTTTCTTCATAAAATAATTTAAACCAAAACAAATGCAAAAAGCAAAAAAAACTAAAAAATTGTTTTCCAAACGTTACTCGTAACAAAACAAGCTTCGTCTTTCAGAGGTAAGCATACGATGTAATGGGTTTGAAACCCTTATATACTACCCATTTTGTAAAGTTTCCTCAGAGAAGGTATTGGCAAAAATCTGGTTGGTTATATACGTATAGTATACGTTTGCGGCTTGTGGCGTTTTTCTTGTTTTTTGAAGTTGTGCTCTGCATAGATTAAAATCTAATAATCTCTAAAAATCTAAAACACCGACTCAATCATAGAATGAGTCTTTGTCAGGGCTTTATCGTAATAAACAAACAAAAATTTTGCAAAAATTCGATATAGTACACCCTTTTAATTGAATTATCTATACATTTAAGTTTGCACTGCATGCTATGATTTCAAACCACAGTCTACATCTGTTGGGAACGTTGCCCTGAACGGGACGGAATGAAACCCGTTACGTTCGATGAGGCGAAAGACCTTAATCTTAGCTACCTGAGTAGTCCTTTTTCTGTCCTCTTCAGGGATGAATGACAAAAGGGGGGTGTTAGTAATAACATTTAAAAAAAAAGAGCTTTATAATCATCCCATTTACATTTTATTAAACGTGTGTGGGTCCCACGTCAGGTACGTTGTCGTGAAAGGTCGTTTATCATATCTAAACGTCTACCCCCCCCCCCTTTTTTTTTCTCATTGTCAAGACCCTCTCATCTCCTTATATTCACGCAGTACTTAATTTTCCATGTGCACTAATTGCTGACAAAAATGTCATATAAATTGGATAGACTAAGCACTGCGAGTGTTTCTTTGCCTCAAGTGTAGTGGATTGATTTGATTGTTTTTGCTTAACGTCCAGTGGCAAATATTCCATGCAAATTAAAGCCATTGTGTTAGAAATTCACCTCAAGTCTAGTTAAACATTACCTTTTATTTGTATTTTTGTGAGAGAAGAAGAGAAAAAAAAAACACGAATGATATAGAATTGCACACACGCACTTGCTTCAAATGTGTTTTCTAAAATAAAACCACTATGCAATCTTAAGCATTGATGACTATTTCGACTTAAGTTACAACAAAGTGGCATTTATTTGATAGCCAAATTATCTGATCCCGACTTGACTGTGATGAGAAAAAGCAACATATTACATGGTAGAGCACACTGGTTCCCGAAAAGTGGATCTTAGTATAAGAACAGGTACTTCCGATTTGGGCAACAAGGCAAACACATCATACTTTCAAATATTTATTTCATTATTCACGTGAAACTTCCGTCACGGGTTCTACCGTCACCCTGTAACGTGGAGCCTTTCAATTTGTATCAATTCATTGCCCATTGTCTTTTACTTTTGCACAAAGTAACAGCTACTCGTAGGAACTACATTTTGTCTACAATGTGTACTACTAGTTTTCTGCAGACACATACGGGGGTAAATTCAGTAAATAAACATACGTCATCAGGGACCGCCCATTTAGGGGAGAGCTTTCTGTATAACACTGAAGTTATATGCTCTTCTGATTGGCAGATAATGTTTGTAATAAATATTTTTTTGGTAGATGGATCAAAACTAGAGTTGAAAAAAAATAAAAAAATATATGCTGAATGTACTAATTTGTTTCCTTTCAGGGTTGAAAAGTAATGGGGGTCAGTATAGGAATTCAGTGCGAATGTACATTGTTTGTAAACAAGGCCATGTGAATGCCCAAAAATGCCGCATGACCCTATGTTTTTATTGTTGCAAAAGATAGGGCTACATTTGTACTTGCATGAATGATATATGAAAGATTTTAATTTCTAAAGGTAAATCAGGTATAAATTTATTCCCACACATAGATTAGCATTAAAGTCAATGGGAGATTTTTTTTTACTGAATTTACCCCTACAAGTAAGCAAAAACTAAACGAAGAGACAAATGATCAAACAGAAAAGACAAAAAACACTCCGCCACGGCTTTCTGGATTAATTCTTTTTTCATATCAACAATAGTCAGACAATTTTTTTGAAACTCCACCACTTGCACGTGGACAGAAGTGAATATTTTCACACTGAGATTCTCCTAAAACAATACAACAAACAAAACACAGCGAATTTCATACCGTTCAGTTTTGAGTTGTTGGTTTGATTGATGTATACACTGCATCTCCTATGATTCATATGACTGTTTTATGCGTCAACAACGTTGTTGCTCATTTACTAAACAGTGAAGGTATTTCGCCTTTTATAGCTGATGTTTATCATTTGAAAATCTATTCCAAGGTCTCCCCCTTTTCTTCATAAAATAATTTAAACCAAAACAAATGCAAAAAGCAAAAAAAACTAAAAAATTGTTTTCCAAACGTTACTCGTAACAAAACAAGCTTCGTCTTTCAGAGGTAAGCATACGATGTAATGGGTTTGAAACCCTTATATACTACCCATTTTGTAAAGTTTCCTCAGAGAAGGTATTGGCAAAAATCTGGTTGGTTATATACGTATAGTATACGTTTGCGGCTTGTGGCGTTTTTCTTGTTTTTTGAAGTTGTGCTCTGCATAGATTAAAATCTAATAATCTCTAAAAATCTAAAACACCGACTCAATCATAGAATGAGTCTTTGTCAGGGCTTTATCGTAATAACAAACAAAAATTTTGCAAAAATTCGATATAGTACACCCTTTTAATTGAATTATCTATACATTTAAGTTTGCACTGCATGCTATGATTTCAAACCACAGTCTACATCTGTTGGGAACGTTGCCCTGAACGGGACGGAATGAAACCCGTACGTTCGATGAGGCGAAAGACCTTAATCTTAGCTACCTGAGTAGTCCTTTTTCTGTCCTCTTCAGGGATGAATGACAAAAGGGGGGTGTTAGTAATAACATTTAAAAAAAAAGAGCTTTATAATCATCCCATTTACATTTTATTAAACGTGTGTGGGTCCCACGTCAGGTACGTTGTCGTGAAAGGTCGTTTATCATATCTAAACGTCTACCCCCCCCCCCTTTTTTTTTCTCATTGTCAAGACCCTCTCATCTCCTTATATTCACGCAGTACTTAATTTTCCATGTGCACTAATTGCTGACAAAAATGTCATATAAATTGGATAGACTAAGCACTGCGAGTGTTTCTTTGCCTCAAGTGTAGTGGATTGATTTGATTGTTTTTGCTTAACGTCCAGTGGCAAATATTCCATGCAAATTAAAGCCATTGTGTTAGAAATTCACCTCAAGTCTAGTTAAACATTACCTTTTATTTGTATTTTTGTGAGAGAAGAAGAGAAAAAAAAAACACGAATGATATAGAATTGCACACACGCACTTGCTTCAAATGTGTTTTCTAAAATAAAACCACTATGCAATCTTAAGCATTGATGACTATTTCGACTTAAGTTACAACAAAGTGGCATTTATTTGATAGCCAAATTATCTGATCCCGACTTGACTGTGATGAGAAAAAGCAACATATTACATGGTAGAGCACACTGGTTCCCGAAAAGTGGATCTTAGTATAAGAACAGGTACTTCCGATTTGGGCAACAAGGCAAACACATCATACTTTCAAATATTTATTTCAAATATTTATTTCATTATTCACGTGAAACTTCCGTCACGGGTTCTACCGTCACCCTGTAACGTGGAGCCTTTCAATTTGTATCAATTCATTGCCCATTGTCTTTTACTTTTGCACAAAGTAACAGCTACTCGTAGGAACTACATTTTGTCTACAATGTGTACTACTAGTTTTCTGCAGACACATACGGGGGTAAATTCAGTAAATAAACATACGTCATCAGGGACCGCCCATTTAGGGGAGAGCTTTCTGTATAACACTGAAGTTATATGCTCTTCTGATTGGCAGATAATGTTTGTAATAAATATTTTTTTGGTAGATGGATCAAAACTAGAGTTGAAAAAAAATAAAAAAATATATGCTGAATGTACTAATTTGTTTCCTTTCAGGGTTGAAAAGTAATGGGGGTCAGTATAGGAATTCAGTGCGAATGTACATTGTTTGTAAACAAGGCCATGTGAATGCCCAAAAATGCCGCATGACCCTATGTTTTTATTGTTGCAAAAGATAGGGCTACATTTGTACTTGCATGAATGATATATGAAAGATTTTAATTTCTAAAGGTAAATCAGGTATAAATTTATTCCCACACATAGATTAGCATTAAAGTCAATGGGAGATTTTTTTTTACTGAATTTACCCCTACAAGTAAGCAAAAACTAAACGAAGAGACAAATGATCAAACAGAAAAGACAAAAAACACTCCGCCACGGCTTTCTGGATTAATTCTTTTTTCATATCAACAATAGTCAGACAATTTTTTTGAAACTCCACCACTTGCACGTGGACAGAAGTGAATATTTTCACACTGAGATTCTCCTAAAACAATACAACAAACAAAACACAGCGAATTTCATACCGTTCAGTTTTGAGTTGTTGGTTTGATTGATGTATACACTGCATCTCCTATGATTCATATGACTGTTTTATGCGTCAACAACGTTGTTGCTCATTTACTAAACAGTGAAGGTATTTCGCCTTTTATAGCTGATGTTTATCATTTGAAAATCTATTCCAAGGTCTCCCCCTTTTCTTCATAAAATAATTTAAACCAAAACAAATGCAAAAAGCAAAAAAAACTAAAAAATTGTTTTCCAAACGTTACTCGTAACAAAACAAGCTTCGTCTTTCAGAGGTAAGCATACGATGTAATGGGTTTGAAACCCTTATATACTACCCATTTTGTAAAGTTTCCTCAGAGAAGGTATTGGCAAAAATCTGGTTGGTTATATACGTATAGTATACGTTTGCGGCTTGTGGCGTTTTTCTTGTTTTTTGAAGTTGTGCTCTGCATAGATTAAAATCTAATAATCTCTAAAAATCTAAAACACCGACTCAATCATAGAATGAGTCTTTGTCAGGGCTTTATCGTAATAACAAACAAAAATTTTGCAAAAATTCGATATAGTACACCCTTTTAATTGAATTATCTATACATTTAAGTTTGCACTGCATGCTATGATTTCAAACCACAGTCTACATCTGTTGGGAACGTTGCCCTGAACGGGACGGAATGAAACCCGTACGTTCGATGAGGCGAAAGACCTTAATCTTAGCTACCTGAGTAGTCCTTTTTCTGTCCTCTTCAGGGATGAATGACAAAAGGGGGGTGTTAGTAATAACATTTAAAAAAAAAGAGCTTTATAATCATCCCATTTACATTTTATTAAACGTGTGTGGGTCCCACGTCAGGTACGTTGTCGTGAAAGGTCGTTTATCATATCTAAACGTCTACCCCCCCCCCCTTTTTTTTTCTCATTGTCAAGACCCTCTCATCTCCTTATATTCACGCAGTACTTAATTTTCCATGTGCACTAATTGCTGACAAAAATGTCATATAAATTGGATAGACTAAGCACTGCGAGTGTTTCTTTGCCTCAAGTGTAGTGGATTGATTTGATTGTTTTTGCTTAACGTCCAGTGGCAAATATTCCATGCAAATTAAAGCCATTGTGTTAGAAATTCACCTCAAGTCTAGTTAAACATTACCTTTTATTTGTATTTTTGTGAGAGAAGAAGAGAAAAAAAAACACGAATGATATAGAATTGCACACACGCACTTGCTTCAAATGTGTTTTCTAAAATAAAACCACTATGCAATCTTAAGCATTGATGACTATTTCGACTTAAGTTACAACAAAGTGGCATTTATTTGATAGCCAAATTATCTGATCCCGACTTGACTGTGATGAGAAAAAGCAACATATTACATGGTAGAGCACACTGGTTCCCGAAAAGTGGATCTTAGTATAAGAACAGGTACTTCCGATTTGGGCAACAAGGCAAACACATCATACTTTCAAATATTTATTTCAAATATTTATTTCATTATTCACGTGAAACTTCCGTCACGGGTTCTACCGTCACCCTGTAACGTGGAGCCTTTCAATTTGTATCAATTCATTGCCCATTGTCTTTTACTTTTGCACAAAGTAACAGCTACTCGTAGGAACTACATTTTGTCTACAATGTGTACTACTAGTTTTCTGCAGACACATACGGGGGTAAATTCAGTAAATAAACATACGTCATCAGGGACCGCCCATTTAGGGGAGAGCTTTCTGTATAACACTGAAGTTATATGCTCTTCTGATTGGCAGATAATGTTTGTAATAAATATTTTTTTGGTAGATGGATCAAAACTAGAGTTGAAAAAAAATAAAAAAATATATGCTGAATGTACTAATTTGTTTCCTTTCAGGGTTGAAAAGTAATGGGGGTCAGTATAGGAATTCAGTGCGAATGTACATTGTTTGTAAACAAGGCCATGTGAATGCCCAAAAATGCCGCATGACCCTATGTTTTTATTGTTGCAAAAGATAGGGCTACATTTGTACTTGCATGAATGATATATGAAAGATTTTAATTTCTAAAGGTAAATCAGGTATAAATTTATTCCCACACATAGATTAGCATTAAAGTCAATGGGAGATTTTTTTTTACTGAATTTACCCCTACAAGTAAGCAAAAACTAAACGAAGAGACAAATGATCAAACAGAAAAGACAAAAAACACTCCGCCACGGCTTTCTGGATTAATTCTTTTTTCATATCAACAATAGTCAGACAATTTTTTTGAAACTCCACCACTTGCACGTGGACAGAAGTGAATATTTTCACACTGAGATTCTCCTAAAACAATACAACAAACAAAACACAGCGAATTTCATACCGTTCAGTTTTGAGTTGTTGGTTTGATTGATGTATACACTGCATCTCCTATGATTCATATGACTGTTTTATGCGTCAACAACGTTGTTGCTCATTTACTAAACAGTGAAGGTATTTCGCCTTTTATAGCTGATGTTTATCATTTGAAAATCTATTCCAAGGTCTCCCCCTTTTCTTCATAAAATAATTTAAACCAAAACAAATGCAAAAAGCAAAAAAAACTAAAAAATTGTTTTCCAAACGTTACTCGTAACAAAACAAGCTTCGTCTTTCAGAGGTAAGCATACGATGTAATGGGTTTGAAACCCTTATATACTACCCATTTTGTAAAGTTTCCTCAGAGAAGGTATTGGCAAAAATCTGGTTGGTTATATACGTATAGTATACGTTTGCGGCTTGTGGCGTTTTTCTTGTTTTTTGAAGTTGTGCTCTGCATAGATTAAAATCTAATAATCTCTAAAAATCTAAAACACCGACTCAATCATAGAATGAGTCTTTGTCAGGGCTTTATCGTAATAACAAACAAAAATTTTGCAAAAATTCGATATAGTACACCCTTTTAATTGAATTATCTATACATTTAAGTTTGCACTGCATGCTATGATTTCAAACCACAGTCTACATCTGTTGGGAACGTTGCCCTGAACGGGACGGAATGAAACCCGTACGTTCGATGAGGCGAAAGACCTTAATCTTAGCTACCTGAGTAGTCCTTTTTCTGTCCTCTTCAGGGATGAATGACAAAAGGGGGGTGTTAGTAATAACATTTAAAAAAAAAGAGCTTTATAATCATCCCATTTACATTTTATTAAACGTGTGTGGGTCCCACGTCAGGTACGTTGTCGTGAAAGGTCGTTTATCATATCTAAACGTCTACCCCCCCCCCCCTTTTTTTTTCTCATTGTCAAGACCCTCTCATCTCCTTATATTCACGCAGTACTTAATTTTCCATGTGCACTAATTGCTGACAAAAATGTCATATAAATTGGATAGACTAAGCACTGCGAGTGTTTCTTTGCCTCAAGTGTAGTGGATTGATTTGATTGTTTTTGCTTAACGTCCAGTGGCAAATATTCCATGCAAATTAAAGCCATTGTGTTAGAAATTCACCTCAAGTCTAGTTAAACATTACCTTTTATTTGTATTTTTGTGAGAGAAGAAGAGAAAAAAAAAACACGAATGATATAGAATTGCACACACGCACTTGCTTCAAATGTGTTTTCTAAAATAAAACCACTATGCAATCTTAAGCATTGATGACTATTTCGACTTAAGTTACAACAAAGTGGCATTTATTTGATAGCCAAATTATCTGATCCCGACTTGACTGTGATGAGAAAAAGCAACATATTACATGGTAGAGCACACTGGTTCCCGAAAAGTGGATCTTAGTATAAGAACAGGTACTTCCGATTTGGGCAACAAGGCAAACACATCATACTTTCAAATATTTATTTCAAATATTTATTTCATTATTCACGTGAAACTTCCGTCACGGGTTCTACCGTCACCCTGTAACGTGGAGCCTTTCAATTTGTATCAATTCATTGCCCATTGTCTTTTACTTTTGCACAAAGTAACAGCTACTCGTAGGAACTACATTTTGTCTACAATGTGTACTACTAGTTTTCTGCAGACACATACGGGGGTAAATTCAGTAAATAAACATACGTCATCAGGGACCGCCCATTTAGGGGAGAGCTTTCTGTATAACACTGAAGTTATATGCTCTTCTGATTGGCAGATAATGTTTGTAATAAATATTTTTTTGGTAGATGGATCAAAACTAGAGTTGAAAAAAAATAAAAAAATATATGCTGAATGTACTAATTTGTTTCCTTTCAGGGTTGAAAAGTAATGGGGGTCAGTATAGGAATTCAGTGCGAATGTACATTGTTTGTAAACAAGGCCATGTGAATGCCCAAAAATGCCGCATGACCCTATGTTTTTATTGTTGCAAAAGATAGGGCTACATTTGTACTTGCATGAATGATATATGAAAGATTTTAATTTCTAAAGGTAAATCAGGTATAAATTTATTCCCACACATAGATTAGCATTAAAGTCAATGGGAGATTTTTTTTTACTGAATTTACCCCTACAAGTAAGCAAAAACTAAACGAAGAGACAAATGATCAAACAGAAAAGACAAAAAACACTCCGCCACGGCTTTCTGGATTAATTCTTTTTTCATATCAACAATAGTCAGACAATTTTTTTGAAACTCCACCACTTGCACGTGGACAGAAGTGAATATTTTCACACTGAGATTCTCCTAAAACAATACAACAAACAAAACACAGCGAATTTCATACCGTTCAGTTTTGAGTTGTTGGTTTGATTGATGTATACACTGCATCTCCTATGATTCATATGACTGTTTTATGCGTCAACAACGTTGTTGCTCATTTACTAAACAGTGAAGGTATTTCGCCTTTTATAGCTGATGTTTATCATTTGAAAATCTATTCCAAGGTATCCCCCTTTTCTTCATAAAATAATTTAAACCAAAACAAATGCAAAAAGCAAAAAAAACTAAAAAATTGTTTTCCAAACGTTACTCGTAACAAAACAAGCTTCGTCTTTCAGAGGTAAGCATACGATGTAATGGGTTTGAAACCCTTATATACTACCCATTTTGTAAAGTTTCCTCAGAGAAGGTATTGGCAAAAATCTGGTTGGTTATATACGTATAGTATACGTTTGCGGCTTGTGGCGTTTTTCTTGTTTTTTGAAGTTGTGCTCTGCATAGATTAAAATCTAATAATCTCTAAAAATCTAAAACACCGACTCAATCATAGAATGAGTCTTTGTCAGGGCTTTATCGTAATAACAAACAAAAATTTTGCAAAAATTCGATATAGTACACCCTTTTAATTGAATTATCTATACATTTAAGTTTGCACTGCATGCTATGATTTCAAACCACAGTCTACATCTGTTGGGAACGTTGCCCTGAACGGGACGGAATGAAACCCGTACGTTCGATGAGGCGAAAGACCTTAATCTTAGCTACCTGAGTAGTCCTTTTTCTGTCCTCTTCAGGGATGAATGACAAAAGGGGGGTGTTAGTAATAACATTTAAAAAAAAGAGCTTTATAATCATCCCATTTACATTTTATAAACGTGTGTGGGTCCCACGTCAGGTACGTTGTCGTGAAAGGTCATTTATCATATCTAAACGTCTACCCCCCCCCTTTTTTTTCTCATTGTCAAGACCCTCTCATCTCCTTATATTCACGCAGTACTTAATTTTCCATGTGCACTAATTGCTGACAAAAATGTCATATAAATTGGATAGACTAAGCACTGCGAGTGTTTCTTTGCCTCAAGTGTAGTGGATTGATTTGATTGTTTTTGCTTAACGTCCAGTGGCAAATATTCCATGCAAATTAAAGCCATTGTGTTAGAAATTCACCTCAAGTCTAGTTAAACATTACCTTTTATTTGTATTTTTGTGAGAGAAGAAGAGAAAAAAAAACACGAATGATATAGAATTGCACACACGCACTTGCTTCAAATGTGTTTTCTAAAATAAAACCACTATGCAATCTTAAGCATTGATGACTATTTCGACTTAAGTTACAACAAAGTGGCATTTATTTGATAGCCAAATTATCTGATCCCGACTTGACTGTGATGAGAAAAAGCAACATATTACATGGTAGAGCACACTGGTTCCCGAAAAGTGGATCTTAGTATAAGAACAGGTACTTCCGATTTGGGCAACAAGGCAAACACATCATACTTTCAAATATTTATTTCAAATATTTATTTCATTATTCACGTGAAACTTCCGTCACGGGTTTTACCGTCACCCTGTAACGTGGAGCCTTTCAATTTGTATCAATTCATTGCCCATTGTCTTTTACTTTTGCACAAAGTAACAGCTACTCGTAGGAACTACATTTTGTCTACAATGTGTACTACTAGTTTTCTGCAGACACATACGGGGGTAAATTCAGTAAATAAACATACGTCATCAGGGACCGCCCATTTAGGGGAGAGCTTTCTGTATAACACTGAAGTTATATGCTCTTCTGATTGGCAGATAATGTTTGTAATAAATATTTTTTTGGTAGATGGATCAAAACTAGAGTTGAAAAAAAATAAAAAAATATATGCTGAATGTACTAATTTGTTTCCTTTCAGGGTTGAAAAGTAATGGGGGTCAGTATAGGAATTCAGTGCGAATGTACATTGTTTGTAAACAAGGCCATGTGAATGCCCAAAAATGCCGCATGACCCTATGTTTTTATTGTTGCAAAAGATAGGGCTACATTTGTACTTGCATGAATGATATATGAAAGATTTTAATTTCTAAAGGTAAATCAGGTATAAATTTATTCCCACACATAGATTAGCATTAAAGTCAATGGGAGATTTTTTTTTACTGAATTTACCCCTACAAGTAAGCAAAAACTAAACGAAGAGACAAATGATCAAACAGAAAAGACAAAAAACACTCCGCCACGGCTTTCTGGATTAATTCTTTTTTCATATCAACAATAGTCAGACAATTTTTTTGAAACTCCACCACTTGCACGTGGACAGAAGTGAATATTTTCACACTGAGATTCTCCTAAAACAATACAACAAACAAAACACAGCGAATTTCATACCGTTCAGTTTTGAGTTGTTGGTTTGATTGATGTATACACTGCATCTCCTATGATTCATATGACTGTTTTATGCGTCAACAACGTTGTTGCTCATTTACTAAACAGTGAAGGTATTTCGCCTTTTATAGCTGATGTTTATCATTTGAAAATCTATTCCAAGGTATCCCCCTTTTCTTCATAAAATAATTTAAACCAAAACAAATGCAAAAAGCAAAAAAAACTAAAAAATTGTTTTCCAAACGTTACTCGTAACAAAACAAGCTTCGTCTTTCAGAGGTAAGCATACGATGTAATGGGTTTGAAACCCTTATATACTACCCATTTTGTAAAGTTTCCTCAGAGAAGGTATTGGCAAAAATCTGGTTGGTTATATACGTATAGTATACGTTTGCGGCTTGTGGCGTTTTTCTTGTTTTTTGAAGTTGTGCTCTGCATAGATTAAAATCTAATAATCTCTAAAAATCTAAAACACCGACTCAATCATAGAATGAGTCTTTGTCAGGGCTTTATCGTAATAACAAACAAAAATTTTGCAAAAATTCGATATAGTACACCCTTTTAATTGAATTATCTATACATTTAAGTTTGCACTGCATGCTATGATTTCAAACCACAGTCTACATCTGTTGGGAACGTTGCCCTGAACGGGACGGAATGAAACCCGTACGTTCGATGAGGCGAAAGACCTTAATCTTAGCTACCTGAGTAGTCCTTTTTCTGTCCTCTTCAGGGATGAATGACAAAAGGGGGGTGTTAGTAATAACATTTAAAAAAAAAGAGCTTTATAATCATCCCATTTACATTTTATAAACGTGTGTGGGTCCCACGTCAGGTACGTTGTCGTGAAAGGTCATTTATCATATCTAAACGTCTACCCCCCCCCCTTTTTTTTCTCATTGTCAAGACCCTCTCATCTCCTTATATTCACGCAGTACTTAATTTTCCATGTGCACTAATTGCTGACAAAAATGTCATATAAATTGGATAGACTAAGCACTGCGAGTGTTTCTTTGCCTCAAGTGTAGTGGATTGATTTGATTGTTTTTGCTTAACGTCCAGTGGCAAATATTCCATGCAAATTAAAGCCATTGTGTTAGAAATTCACCTCAAGTCTAGTTAAACATTACCTTTTATTTGTATTTTTGTGAGAGAAGAAGAGAAAAAAAAACACGAATGATATAGAATTGCACACACGCACTTGCTTCAAATGTGTTTTCTAAAATAAAACCACTATGCAATCTTAAGCATTGATGACTATTTCGACTTAAGTTACAACAAAGTGGCATTTATTTGATAGCCAAATTATCTGATCCCGACTTGACTGTGATGAGAAAAAGCAACATATTACATGGTAGAGCACACTGGTTCCCGAAAAGTGGATCTTAGTATAAGAACAGGTACTTCCGATTTGGGCAACAAGGCAAACACATCATACTTTCAAATATTTATTTCAAATATTTATTTCATTATTCACGTGAAACTTCCGTCACGGGTTCTACCGTCACCCTGTAACGTGGAGCCTTTCAATTTGTATCAATTCATTGCCCATTGTCTTTTACTTTTGCACAAAGTAACAGCTACTCGTAGGAACTACATTTTGTCTACAATGTGTACTACTAGTTTTCTGCAGACACATACGGGGGTAAATTCAGTAAATAAACATACGTCATCAGGGACCGCCCATTTAGGGGAGAGCTTTCTGTATAACACTGAAGTTATATGCTCTTCTGATTGGCAGATAATGTTTGTAATAAATATTTTTTTGGTAGATGGATCAAAACTAGAGTTGAAAAAAAATAAAAAAATATATGCTGAATGTACTAATTTGTTTCCTTTCAGGGTTGAAAAGTAATGGGGGTCAGTATAGGAATTCAGTGCGAATGTACATTGTTTGTAAACAAGGCCATGTGAATGCCCAAAAATGCCGCATGACCCTATGTTTTTATTGTTGCAAAAGATAGGGCTACATTTGTACTTGCATGAATGATATATGAAAGATTTTAATTTCTAAAGGTAAATCAGGTATAAATTTATTCCCACACATAGATTAGCATTAAAGTCAATGGGAGATTTTTTTTTACTGAATTTACCCCTACAAGTAAGCAAAAACTAAACGAAGAGACAAATGATCAAACAGAAAAGACAAAAAACACTCCGCCACGGCTTTCTGGATTAATTCTTTTTTCATATCAACAATAGTCAGACAATTTTTTTGAAACTCCACCACTTGCACGTGGACAGAAGTGAATATTTTCACACTGAGATTCTCCTAAAACAATACAACAAACAAAACACAGCGAATTTCATACCGTTCAGTTTTGAGTTGTTGGTTTGATTGATGTATACACTGCATCTCCTATGATTCATATGACTGTTTTATGCGTCAACAACGTTGTTGCTCATTTACTAAACAGTGAAGGTATTTCGCCTTTTATAGCTGATGTTTATCATTTGAAAATCTATTCCAAGGTCTCCCCCTTTTCTTCATAAAATAATTTAAACCAAAACAAATGCAAAAAGCAAAAAAAACTAAAAAATTGTTTTCCAAACGTTACTCGTAACAAAACAAGCTTCGTCTTTCAGAGGTAAGCATACGATGTAATGGGTTTGAAACCCTTATATACTACCCATTTTGTAAAGTTTCCTCAGAGAAGGTATTGGCAAAAATCTGGTTGGTTATATACGTATAGTATACGTTTGCGGCTTGTGGCGTTTTTCTTGTTTTTTGAAGTTGTGCTCTGCATAGATTAAAATCTAATAATCTCTAAAAATCTAAAACACCGACTCAATCATAGAATGAGTCTTTGTCAGGGCTTTATCGTAATAACAAACAAAAATTTTGCAAAAATTCGATATAGTACACCCTTTTAATTGAATTATCTATACATTTAAGTTTGCACTGCATGCTATGATTTCAAACCACAGTCTACATCTGTTGGGAACGTTGCCCTGAACGGGACGGAATGAAACCC
This sequence comes from Mytilus trossulus, assembly GCF_036588685.1. Lineage (NCBI taxonomy): Eukaryota > Metazoa > Mollusca > Bivalvia > Mytilida > Mytilidae > Mytilus > Mytilus trossulus. Next base: position 56,636,373 of record NC_086383.1, on the reverse strand, counting down.
GTACGTTCGATGAGGCGAAAGACCTTAATCTTAGCTACCTGAGTAGTCCTTTTTCTGTCCTCTTCAGGGATGAATGACAAAAGGGGGGTGTTAGTAATAACATTTAAAAAAAAAGAGCTTTATAATCATCCCATTTACATTTTATTAAACGTGTGTGGGTCCCACGTCAGGTACGTTGTCGTGAAAGGTCGTTTATCATATCTAAACGTCTACCCCCCCCCCCTTTTTTTTCTCATTGTCAAGACCCTCTCATCTCCTTATATTCACGCAGTACTTAATTTTCCATGTGCACTAATTGCTGACAAAAATGTCATATAAATTGGATAGACTAAGCACTGCGAGTGTTTCTTTGCCTCAAGTGTAGTGGATTGATTTGATTGTTTTTGCTTAACGTCCAGTGGCAAATATTCCATGCAAATTAAAGCCATTGTGTTAGAAATTCACCTCAAGTCTAGTTAAACATTACCTTTTATTTGTATTTTTGTGAGAGAAGAAGAGAAAAAAAAAACACGAATGATATAGAATTGCACACACGCACTTGCTTCAAATGTGTTTTCTAAAATAAAACCACTATGCAATCTTAAGCATTGATGACTATTTCGACTTAAGTTACAACAAAGTGGCATTTATTTGATAGCCAAATTATCTGATCCCGACTTGACTGTGATGAGAAAAAGCAACATATTACATGGTAGAGCACATTGGTTCCCGAAAAGTGGATCTTAGTATAAGAACAGGTACTTCCGATTTGGGCAACAAGGCAAACACATCATACTTTCAAATATTTATTTCAAATATTTATTTCATTATTCACGTGAAACTTCCGTCACGGGTTCTACCGTCACCCTGTAACGTGGAGCCTTTCAATTTGTATCAATTCATTGCCCATTGTCTTTTACTTTTGCACAAAGTAACAGCTACTCGTAGGAACTACATTTTGTCTACAATGTGTACTACTAGTTTTCTGCAGACACATACGGGGGTAAATTCAGTAAATAAACATACGTCATCAGGGACCGCCCATTTAGGGGAGAGCTTTCTGTATAACACTGAAGTTATATGCTCTTCTGATTGGCAGATAATGTTTGTAATAAATATTTTTTTGGTAGATGGATCAAAACTAGAGTTGAAAAAAAATAAAAAAATATATGCTGAATGTACTAATTTGTTTCCTTTCAGGGTTGAAAAGTAATGGGGGTCAGTATAGGAATTCAGTGCGAATGTACATTGTTTGTAAACAAGGCCATGTGAATGCCCAAAAATGCCGCATGACCCTATGTTTTTATTGTTGCAAAAGATAGGGCTACATTTGTACTTGCATGAATGATATATGAAAGATTTTAATTTCTAAAGGTAAATCAGGTATAAATTTATTCCCACACATAGATTAGCATTAAAGTCAATGGGAGATTTTTTTTTACTGAATTTACCCCTACAAGTAAGCAAAAACTAAACGAAGAGACAAATGATCAAACAGAAAAGACAAAAAACACTCCGCCACGGCTTTCTGGATTAATTCTTTTTTCATATCAACAATAGTCAGACAATTTTTTTGAAACTCCACCACTTGCACGTGGACAGAAGTGAATATTTTCACACTGAGATTCTCCTAAAACAATACAACAAACAAAACACAGCGAATTTCATACCGTTCAGTTTTGAGTTGTTGGTTTGATTGATGTATACACTGCATCTCCTATGATTCATATGACTGTTTTATGCGTCAACAACGTTGTTGCTCATTTACTAAACAGTGAAGGTATTTCGCCTTTTATAGCTGATGTTTATCATTTGAAAATCTATTCCAAGGTATCCCCCTTTTCTTCATAAAATAATTTAAACCAAAACAAATGCAAAAAGCAAAAAAAACTAAAAAATTGTTTTCCAAACGTTACTCGTAACAAAACAAGCTTCGTCTTTCAGAGGTAAGCATACGATGTAATGGGTTTGAAACCCTTATATACTACCCATTTTGTAAAGTTTCCTCAGAGAAGGTATTGGCAAAAATCTGGTTGGTTATATACGTATAGTATACGTTTGCGGCTTGTGGCGTTTTTCTTGTTTTTTGAAGTTGTGCTCTGCATAGATTAAAATCTAATAATCTCTAAAAATCTAAAACACCGACTCAATCATAGAATGAGTCTTTGTCAGGGCTTTATCGTAATAACAAACAAAAATTTTGCAAAAATTCGATATAGTACACCCTTTTAATTGAATTATCTATACATTTAAGTTTGCACTGCATGCTATGATTTCAAACCACAGTCTACATCTGTTGGGAACGTTGCCCTGAACGGGACGGAATGAAACCCGTACGTTCGATGAGGCGAAAGACCTTAATCTTAGCTACCTGAGTAGTCCTTTTTCTGTCCTCTTCAGGGATGAATGACAAAAGGGGGGTGTTAGTAATAACATTTAAAAAAAAAGAGCTTTATAATCATCCCATTTACATTTTATAAACGTGTGTGGGTCCCACGTCAGGTACGTTGTCGTGAAAGGTCATTTATCATATCTAAACGTCTACCCCCCCCCTTTTTTTTCTCATTGTCAAGACCCTCTCATCTCCTTATATTCACGCAGTACTTAATTTTCCATGTGCACTAATTGCTGACAAAAATGTCATATAAATTGGATAGACTAAGCACTGCGAGTGTTTCTTTGCCTCAAGTGTAGTGGATTGATTTGATTGTTTTTGCTTAACGTCCAGTGGCAAATATTCCATGCAAATTAAAGCCATTGTGTTAGAAATTCACCTCAAGTCTAGTTAAACATTACCTTTTATTTGTATTTTTGTGAGAGAAGAAGAGAAAAAAAAACACGAATGATATAGAATTGCACACACGCACTTGCTTCAAATGTGTTTTCTAAAATAAAACCACTATGCAATCTTAAGCATTGATGACTATTTCGACTTAAGTTACAACAAAGTGGCATTTATTTGATAGCCAAATTATCTGATCCCGACTTGACTGTGATGAGAAAAAGCAACATATTACATGGTAGAGCACACTGGTTCCCGAAAAGTGGATCTTAGTATAAGAACAGGTACTTCCGATTTGGGCAACAAGGCAAACACATCATACTTTCAAATATTTATTTCAAATATTTATTTCATTATTCACGTGAAACTTCCGTCACGGGTTCTACCGTCACCCTGTAACGTGGAGCCTTTCAATTTGTATCAATTCATTGCCCATTGTCTTTTACTTTTGCACAAAGTAACAGCTACTCGTAGGAACTACATTTTGTCTACAATGTGTACTACTAGTTTTCTGCAGACACATACGGGGGTAAATTCAGTAAATAAACATACGTCATCAGGGACCGCCCATTTAGGGGAGAGCTTTCTGTATAACACTGAAGTTATATGCTCTTCTGATTGGCAGATAATGTTTGTAATAAATATTTTTTTGGTAGATGGATCAAAACTAGAGTTGAAAAAAAATAAAAAAATATATGCTGAATGTACTAATTTGTTTCCTTTCAGGGTTGAAAAGTAATGGGGGTCAGTATAGGAATTCAGTGCGAATGTACATTGTTTGTAAACAAGGCCATGTGAATGCCCAAAAATGCCGCATGACCCTATGTTTTTATTGTTGCAAAAGATAGGGCTACATTTGTACTTGCATGAATGATATATGAAAGATTTTAATTTCTAAAGGTAAATCAGGTATAAATTTATTCCCACACATAGATTAGCATTAAAGTCAATGGGAGATTTTTTTTTACTGAATTTACCCCTACAAGTAAGCAAAAACTAAACGAAGAGACAAATGATCAAACAGAAAAGACAAAAAACACTCCGCCACGGCTTTCTGGATTAATTCTTTTTTCATATCAACAATAGTCAGACAATTTTTTTGAAACTCCACCACTTGCACGTGGACAGAAGTGAATATTTTCACACTGAGATTCTCCTAAAACAATACAACAAACAAAACACAGCGAATTTCATACCGTTCAGTTTTGAGTTGTTGGTTTGATTGATGTATACACTGCATCTCCTATGATTCATATGACTGTTTTATGCGTCAACAACGTTGTTGCTCATTTACTAAACAGTGAAGGTATTTCGCCTTTTATAGCTGATGTTTATCATTTGAAAATCTATTCCAAGGTATCCCCCTTTTCTTCATAAAATAATTTAAACCAAAACAAATGCAAAAAGCAAAAAAAACTAAAAAATTGTTTTCCAAACGTTACTCGTAACAAAACAAGCTTCGTCTTTCAGAGGTAAGCATACGATGTAATGGGTTTGAAACCCTTATATACTACCCATTTTGTAAAGTTTCCTCAGAGAAGGTATTGGCAAAAATCTGGTTGGTTATATACGTATAGTATACGTTTGCGGCTTGTGGCGTTTTTCTTGTTTTTTGAAGTTGTGCTCTGCATAGATTAAAATCTAATAATCTCTAAAAATCTAAAACACCGACTCAATCATAGAATGAGTCTTTGTCAGGGCTTTATCGTAATAACAAACAAAAATTTTGCAAAAATTCGATATAGTACACCCTTTTAATTGAATTATCTATACATTTAAGTTTGCACTGCATGCTATGATTTCAAACCACAGTCTACATCTGTTGGGAACGTTGCCCTGAACGGGACGGAATGAAACCCGTACGTTCGATGAGGCGAAAGACCTTAATCTTAGCTACCTGAGTAGTCCTTTTTCTGTCCTCTTCAGGGATGAATGACAAAAGGGGGGTGTTAGTAATAACATTTAAAAAAAAAGAGCTTTATAATCATCCCATTTACATTTTATAAACGTGTGTGGGTCCCACGTCAGGTACGTTGTCGTGAAAGGTCATTTATCATATCTAAACGTCTACCCCCCCCCCCTTTTTTTTCTCATTGTCAAGACCCTCTCATCTCCTTATATGCACGCAGTACTTAATTTTCCATGTGCACTAATTGCTGACAAAAATGTCATATAAATTGGATAGACTAAGCACTGCGAGTGTTTCTTTGCCTCAAGTGTAGTGGATTGATTTGATTGTTTTTGCTTAACGTCCAGTGGCAAATATTCCATGCAAATTAAAGCCATTGTGTTAGAAATTCACCTCAAGTCTAGTTAAACATTACCTTTTATTTGTATTTTTGTGAGAGAAGAAGAGAAAAAAAAACACGAATGATATAGAATTGCACACACGCACTTGCTTCAAATGTGTTTTCTAAAATAAAACCACTATGCAATCTTAAGCATTGATGACTATTTCGACTTAAGTTACAACAAAGTGGCATTTATTTGATAGCCAAATTATCTGATCCCGACTTGACTGTGATGAGAAAAAGCAACATATTACATGGTAGAGCACACTGGTTCCCGAAAAGTGGATCTTAGTATAAGAACAGGTACTTCCGATTTGGGCAACAAGGCAAACACATCATACTTTCAAATATTTATTTCAAATATTTATTTCATTATTCACGTGAAACTTCCGTCACGGGTTCTACCGTCACCCTGTAACGTGGAGCCTTTCAATTTGTATCAATTCATTGCCCATTGTCTTTTACTTTTGCACAAAGTAACAGCTACTCGTAGGAACTACATTTTGTCTACAATGTGTACTACTAGTTTTCTGCAGACACATACGGGGGTAAATTCAGTAAATAAACATACGTCATCAGGGACCGCCCATTTAGGGGAGAGCTTTCTGTATAACACTGAAGTTATATGCTCTTCTGATTGGCAGATAATGTTTGTAATAAATATTTTTTTGGTAGATGGATCAAAACTAGAGTTGAAAAAAAATAAAAAAATATATGCTGAATGTACTAATTTGTTTCCTTTCAGGGTTGAAAAGTAATGGGGGTCAGTATAGGAATTCAGTGCGAATGTACATTGTTTGTAAACAAGGCCATGTGAATGCCCAAAAATGCCGCATGACCCTATGTTTTTATTGTTGCAAAAGATAGGGCTACATTTGTACTTGCATGAATGATATATGAAAGATTTTAATTTCTAAAGGTAAATCAGGTATAAATTTATTCCCACACATAGATTAGCATTAAAGTCAATGGGAGATTTTTTTTTACTGAATTTACCCCTACAAGTAAGCAAAAACTAAACGAAGAGACAAATGATCAAACAGAAAAGACAAAAAACACTCCGCCACGGCTTTCTGGATTAATTCTTTTTTCATATCAACAATAGTCAGACAATTTTTTTGAAACTCCACCACTTGCACGTGGACAGAAGTGAATATTTTCACACTGAGATTCTCCTAAAACAATACAACAAACAAAACACAGCGAATTTCATACCGTTCAGTTTTGAGTTGTTGGTTTGATTGATGTATACACTGCATCTCCTATGATTCATATGACTGTTTTATGCGTCAACAACGTTGTTGCTCATTTACTAAACAGTGAAGGTATTTCGCCTTTTATAGCTGATGTTTATCATTTGAAAATCTATTCCAAGGTATCCCCCTTTTCTTCATAAAATAATTTAAACCAAAACAAATGCAAAAAGCAAAAAAAACTAAAAAATTGTTTTCCAAACGTTACTCGTAACAAAACAAGCTTCGTCTTTCAGAGGTAAGCATACGATGTAATGGGTTTGAAACCCTTATATACTACCCATTTTGTAAAGTTTCCTCAGAGAAGGTATTGGCAAAAATCTGGTTGGTTATATACGTATAGTATACGTTTGCGGCTTGTGGCGTTTTTCTTGTTTTTTGAAGTTGTGCTCTGCATAGATTAAAATCTAATAATCTCTAAAAATCTAAAACACCGACTCAATCATAGAATGAGTCTTTGTCAGGGCTTTATCGTAATAACAAACAAAAATTTTGCAAAAATTCGATATAGTACACCCTTTTAATTGAATTATCTATACATTTAAGTTTGCACTGCATGCTATGATTTCAAACCACAGTCTACATCTGTTGGGAACGTTGCCCTGAACGGGACGGAATGAAACCCGTACGTTCGATGAGGCGAAAGACCTTAATCTTAGCTACCTGAGTAGTCCTTTTTCTGTCCTCTTCAGGGATGAATGACAAAAGGGGGGTGTTAGTAATAACATTTAAAAAAAAAGAGCTTTATAATCATCCCATTTACATTTTATAAACGTGTGTGGGTCCCACGTCAGGTACGTTGTCGTGAAAGGTCATTTATCATATCTAAACGTCTACCCCCCCCCCCCCTTTTTTTTCTCATTGTCAAGACCCTCTCATCTCCTTATATTCACGCAGTACTTAATTTTCCATGTGCACTAATTGCTGACAAAAATGTCATATAAATTGGATAGACTAAGCACTGCGAGTGTTTCTTTGCCTCAAGTGTAGTGGATTGATTTGATTGTTTTTGCTTAACGTCCAGTGGCAAATATTCCATGCAAATTAAAGCCATTGTGTTAGAAATTCACCTCAAGTCTAGTTAAACATTACCTTTTATTTGTATTTTTGTGAGAGAAGAAGAGAAAAAAAAACACGAATGATATAGAATTGCACACACGCACTTGCTTCAAATGTGTTTTCTAAAATAAAACCACTATGCAATCTTAAGCATTGATGACTATTTCGACTTAAGTTACAACAAAGTGGCATTTATTTGATAGCCAAATTATCTGATCCCGACTTGACTGTGATGAGAAAAAGCAACATATTACATGGTAGAGCACACTGGTTCCCGAAAAGTGGATCTTAGTATAAGAACAGGTACTTCCGATTTGGGCAACAAGGCAAACACATCATACTTTCAAATATTTATTTCATTATTCACGTGAAACTTCCGTCACGGGTTCTACCGTCACCCTGTAACGTGGAGCCTTTCAATTTGTATCAATTCATTGCCCATTGTCTTTTACTTTTGCACAAAGTAACAGCTACTCGTAGGAACTACATTTTGTCTACAATGTGTACTACTAGTTTTCTGCAGACACATACGGGGGTAAATTCAGTAAATAAACATACGTCATCAGGGACCGCCCATTTAGGGGAGAGCTTTCTGTATAACACTGAAGTTATATGCTCTTCTGATTGGCAGATAATGTTTGTAATAAATATTTTTTTGGTAGATGGATCAAAACTAGAGTTGAAAAAAAATAAAAAAATATATGCTGAATGTACTAATTTGTTTCCTTTCAGGGTTGAAAAGTAATGGGGGTCAGTATAGGAATTCAGTGCGAATGTACATTGTTTGTAAACAAGGCCATGTGAATGCCCAAAAATGCCGCATGACCCTATGTTTTTATTGTTGCAAAAGATAGGGCTACATTTGTACTTGCATGAATGATATATGAAAGATTTTAATTTCTAAAGGTAAATCAGGTATAAATTTATTCCCACACATAGATTAGCATTAAAGTCAATGGGAGATTTTTTTTTACTGAATTTACCCCTACAAGTAAGCAAAAACTAAACGAAGAGACAAATGATCAAACAGAAAAGACAAAAAACACTCCGCCACGGCTTTCTGGATTAATTCTTTTTTCATATCAACAATAGTCAGACAATTTTTTTGAAACTCCACCACTTGCACGTGGACAGAAGTGAATATTTTCACACTGAGATTCTCCTAAAACAATACAACAAACAAAACACAGCGAATTTCATACCGTTCAGTTTTGAGTTGTTGGTTTGATTGATGTATACACTGCATCTCCTATGATTCATATGACTGTTTTATGCGTCAACAACGTTGTTGCTCATTTACTAAACAGTGAAGGTATTTCGCCTTTTATAGCTGATGTTTATCATTTGAAAATCTATTCCAAGGTATCCCCCTTTTCTTCATAAAATAATTTAAACCAAAACAAATGCAAAAAGCAAAAAAAACTAAAAAATTGTTTTCCAAACGTTACTCGTAACAAAACAAGCTTCGTCTTTCAGAGGTAAGCATACGATGTAATGGGTTTGAAACCCTTATATACTACCCATTTTGTAAAGTTTCCTCAGAGAAGGTATTGGCAAAAATCTGGTTGGTTATATACGTATAGTATACGTTTGCGGCTTGTGGCGTTTTTCTTGTTTTTTGAAGTTGTGCTCTGCATAGATTAAAATCTAATAATCTCTAAAAATCTAAAACACCGACTCAATCATAGAATGAGTCTTTGTCAGGGCTTTATCGTAATAACAAACAAAAATTTTGCAAAAATTCGATATAGTACACCCTTTTAATTGAATTATCTATACATTTAAGTTTGCACTGCATGCTATGATTTCAAACCACAGTCTACATCTGTTGGGAACGTTGCCCTGAACGGGACGGAATGAAACCCGTACGTTCGATGAGGCGAAAGACCTTAATCTTAGCTACCTGAGTAGTCCTTTTTCTGTCCTCTTCAGGGATGAATGACAAAAGGGGGGTGTTAGTAATAACATTTAAAAAAAAAGAGCTTTATAATCATCCCATTTACATTTTATAAACGTGTGTGGGTCCCACGTCAGGTACGTTGTCGTGAAAGGTCATTTATCATATCTAAACGTCTACCCCCCCCCCCTTTTTTTTCTCATTGTCAAGACCCTCTCATCTCCTTATATTCACGCAGTACTTAATTTTCCATGTGCACTAATTGCTGACAAAAATGTCATATAAATTGGATAGACTAAGCACTGCGAGTGTTTCTTTGCCTCAAGTGTAGTGGATTGATTTGATTGTTTTTGCTTAACGTCCAGTGGCAAATATTCCATGCAAATTAAAGCCATTGTGTTAGAAATTCACCTCAAGTCTAGTTAAACATTACCTTTTATTTGTATTTTTGTGAGAGAAGAAGAGAAAAAAAAACACGAATGATATAGAATTGCACACACGCACTTGCTTCAAATGTGTTTTCTAAAATAAAACCACTATGCAATCTTAAGCATTGATGACTATTTCGACTTAAGTTACAACAAAGTGGCATTTATTTGATAGCCAAATTATCTGATCCCGACTTGACTGTGATGAGAAAAAGCAACATATTACATGGTAGAGCACACTGGTTCCCGAAAAGTGGATCTTAGTATAAGAACAGGTACTTCCGATTTGGGCAACAAGGCAAACACATCATACTTTCAAATATTTATTTCATTATTCACGTTAAACTTCCGTCACGGGTTCTACCGTCACCCTGTAACGTGGAGCCTTTCAATTTGTATCAATTCATTGCCCATTGTCTTTTACTTTTGCACAAAGTAACAGCTACTCGTAGGAACTACATTTTGTCTACAATGTGTACTACTAGTTTTCTGCAGACACATACGGGGGTAAATTCAGTAAATAAACATACGTCATCAGGGACCGCCCATTTAGGGGAGAGCTTTCTGTATAACACTGAAGTTATATGCTCTTCTGATTGGCAGATAATGTTTGTAATAAATATTTTTTTGGTAGATGGATCAAAACTAGAGTTGAAAAAAAATAAAAAAATATATGCTGAATGTACTAATTTGTTTCCTTTCAGGGTTGAAAAGTAATGGGGGTCAGTATAGGAATTCAGTGCGAATGTACATTGTTTGTAAACAAGGCCATGTGAATGCCCAAAAATGCCGCATGACCCTATGTTTTTATTGTTGCAAAAGATAGGGCTACATTTGTACTTGCATGAATGATATATGAAAGATTTTAATTTCTAAAGGTAAATCAGGTATAAATTTATTCCCACACATAGATTAGCATTAAAGTCAATGGGAGATTTTTTTTTACTGAATTTACCCCTACAAGTAAGCAAAAACTAAACGAAGAGACAAATGATCAAACAGAAAAGACAAAAAACACTCCGCCACGGCTTTCTGGATTAATTCTTTTTTCATATCAACAATAGTCAGACAATTTTTTTGAAACTCCACCACTTGCACGTGGACAGAAGTGAATATTTTCACACTGAGATTCTCCTAAAACAATACAACAAACAAAACACAGCGAATTTCATACCGTTCAGTTTTGAGTTGTTGGTTTGATTGATGTATACACTGCATCTCCTATGATTCATATGACTGTTTTATGCGTCAACAACGTTGTTGCTCATTTACTAAACAGTGAAGGTATTTCGCCTTTTATAGCTGATGTTTATCATTTGAAAATCTATTCCAAGGTATCCCCCTTTTCTTCATAAAATAATTTAAACCAAAACAAATGCAAAAAGCAAAAAAAACTATAAAATTGTTTTCCAAACGTTACTCGTAACAAAACAAGCTTCGTCTTTCAGAGGTAAGCATACGATGTAATGGGTTTGAAACCCTTATATACTACCCATTTTGTAAAGTTTCCTCAGAGAAGGTATTGGCAAAAATCTGGTTGGTTATATACGTATAGTATACGTTTGCGGCTTGTGGCGTTTTTCTTGTTTTTTGAAGTTGTGCTCTGCATAGATTAAAATCTAATAATCTCTAAAAATCTAAAACACCGACTCAATCATAGAATGAGTCTTTGTCAGGGCTTTATCGTAATAACAAACAAAAATTTTGCAAAAATTCGATATAGTACACCCTTTTAATTGAATTATCTATACATTTAAGTTTGCACTGCATGCTATGATTTCAAACCACAGTCTACATCTGTTGGGAACGTTGCCCTGAACGGGACGGAATGAAACCCGTACGTTCGATGAGGCGAAAGACCTTAATCTTAGCTACCTGAGTAGTCCTTTTTCTGTCCTCTTCAGGGATGAATGACAAAAGGGGGGTGTTAGTAATAACATTTAAAAAAAAAGAGCTTTATAATCATCCCATTTACATTTTATAAACGTGTGTGGGTCCCACGTCAGGTACGTTGTCGTGAAAGGTCATTTATCATATCTAAACGTCTACCCCCCCCCCTTTTTTTTTCTCATTGTCAAGACCCTCTCATCTCCTTATATTCACGCAGTACTTAATTTTCCATGTGCACTAATTGCTGACAAAAATGTCATATAAATTGGATAGACTAAGCACTGCGAGTGTTTCTTTGCCTCAAGTGTAGTGGATTGATTTGATTGTTTTTGCTTAACGTCCAGTGGCAAATATTCCATGCAAATTAAAGCCATTGTGTTAGAAATTCACCTCAAGTCTAGTTAAACATTACCTTTTATTTGTATTTTTGTGAGAGAAGAAGAGAAAAAAAAACACGAATGATATAGAATTGCACACACGCACTTGCTTCAAATGTGTTTTCTAAAATAAAACCACTATGCAATCTTAAGCATTGATGACTATTTCGACTTAAGTTACAACAAAGTGGCATTTATTTGATAGCCAAATTATCTGATCCCGACTTGACTGTGATGAGAAAAAGCAACATATTACATGGTAGAGCACACTGGTTCCCGAAAAGTGGATCTTAGTATAAGAACAGGTACTTCCGATTTGGGCAACAAGGCAAACACATCATACTTTCAAATATTTATTTCATTATTCACGTGAAACTTCCGTCACGGGTTCTACCGTCACCCTGTAACGTGGAGCCTTTCAATTTGTATCAATTCATTGCCCATTGTCTTTTACTTTTGCACAAAGTAACAGCTACTCGTAGGAACTACATTTTGTCTACAATGTGTACTACTAGTTTTCTGCAGACACATACGGGGGTAAATTCAGTAAATAAACATACGTCATCAGGGACCGCCCATTTAGGGGAGAGCTTTCTGTATAACACTGAAGTTATATGCTCTTCTGATTGGCAGATAATGTTTGTAATAAATATTTTTTTGGTAGATGGATCAAAACTAGAGTTGAAAAAAAATAAAAAAATATATGCTAAATGTACTAATTTGTTTCCTTTCAGGGTTGAAAAGTAATGGGGGTCAGTATAGGAATTCAGTGCGAATGTACATTGTTTGTAAACAAGGCCATGTGAATGCCCAAAAATGCCGCATGACCCTATGTTTTTATTGTTGCAAAAGATAGGGCTACATTTGTACTTGCATGAATGATATATGAAAGATTTTAATTTCTAAAGGTAAATCAGGTATAAATTTATTCCCACACATAGATTAGCATTAAAGTCAATGGGAGATTTTTTTTTACTGAATTTACCCCTACAAGTAAGCAAAAACTAAACGAAGAGACAAATGATCAAACAGAAAAGACAAAAAACACTCCGCCACGGCTTTCTGGATTAATTCTTTTTTCATATCAACAATAGTCAGACAATTTTTTTGAAACTCCACCACTTGCACGTGGACAGAAGTGAATATTTTCACACTGAGATTCTCCTAAAACAATACAACAAACAAAACACAGCGAATTTCATACCGTTCAGTTTTGAGTTGTTGGTTTGATTGATGTATACACTGCATCTCCTATGATTCATATGACTGTTTTATGCGTCAACAACGTTGTTGCTCATTTACTAAACAGTGAAGGTATTTCGCCTTTTATAGCTGATGTTTATCATTTGAAAATCTATTCCAAGGTATCCCCCTTTTCTTCATAAAATAATTTAAACCAAAACAAATGCAAAAAGCAAAAAAAACTAAAAAATTGTTTTCCAAACGTTACTCGTAACAAAACAAGCTTCGTCTTTCAGAGGTAAGCATACGATGTAATGGGTTTGAAACCCTTATATACTACCCATTTTGTAAAGTTTCCTCAGAGAAGGTATTGGCAAAAATCTGGTTGGTTATATACGTATAGTATACGTTTGCGGCTTGTGGCGTTTTTCTTGTTTTTTGAAGTTGTGCTCTGCATAGATTAAAATCTAATAATCTCTAAAAATCTAAAACACCGACTCAATCATAGAATGAGTCTTTGTCAGGGCTTTATCGTAATAACAAACAAAAATTTTGCAAAAATTCGATATAGTACACCCTTTTAATTGAATTATCTATACATTTAAGTTTGCACTGCATGCTATGATTTCAAACCACAGTCTACATCTGTTGGGAACGTTGCCCTGAACGGGACGGAATGAAACCCGTACGTTCGATGAGGCGAAAGACCTTAATCTTAGCTACCTGAGTAGTCCTTTTTCTGTCCTCTTCAGGGATGAATGACAAAAGGGGGGTGTTAGTAATAACATTTAAAAAAAAAGAGCTTTATAATCATCCCATTTACATTTTATAAACGTGTGTGGGTCCCACGTCAGGTACGTTGTCGTGAAAGGTCATTTATCATATCTAAACGTCTACCCCCCCCCTTTTTTTTCTCATTGTCAAGACCCTCTCATCTCCTTATATTCACGCAGTACTTAATTTTCCATGTGCACTAATTGCTGACAAAAATGTCATATAAATTGGATAGACTAAGCACTGCGAGTGTTTCTTTGCCTCAAGTGTAGTGGATTGATTTGATTGTTTTTGCTTAACGTCCAGTGGCAAATATTCCATGCAAATTAAAGCCATTGTGTTAGAAATTCACCTCAAGTCTAGTTAAACATTACCTTTTATTTGTATTTTTGTGAGAGAAGAAGAGAAAAAAAAACACGAATGATATAGAATTGCACACACGCACTTGCTTCAAATGTGTTTTCTAAAATAAAACCACTATGCAATCTTAAGCATTGATGACTATTTCGACTTAAGTTACAACAAAGTGGCATTTATTTGATAGCCAAATTATCTGATCCCGACTTGACTGTGATGAGAAAAAGCAACATATAACATGGTAGAGCACACTGGTTCCCGAAAAGTGGATCTTAGTATAAGAACAGGTACTTCCGATTTGGGCAACAAGGCAAACACATCATACTTTCAAATATTTATTTCATTATTCACGTGAAACTTCCGTCACGGGTTCTACCGTCACCCTGTAACGTGGAGCCTTTCAATTTGTATCAATTCATTGCCCATTGTCTTTTACTTTTGCACAAAGTAACAGCTACTCGTAGGAACTACATTTTGTCTACAATGTGTACTACTAGTTTTCTGCAGACACATACGGGGGTAAATTCAGTAAATAAACATACGTCATCAGGGACCGCCCATTTAGGGGAGAGCTTTCTGTATAACACTGAAGTTATATGCTCTTCTGATTGGCAGATAATGTTTGTAATAAATATTTTTTTGGTAGATGGATCAAAACTAGAGTTGAAAAAAAATAAAAAAATATATGCTGAATGTACTAATTTGTTTCCTTTCAGGGTTGAAAAGTAATGGGGGTCAGTATAGGAATTCAGTGCGAATGTACATTGTTTGTAAACAAGGCCATGTGAATGCCCAAAAATGCCGCATGACCCTATGTTTTTATTGTTGCAAAAGATAGGGCTACATTTGTACTTGCATGAATGATATATGAAAGATTTTAATTTCTAAAGGTAAATCAGGTATAAATTTATTCCCACACATAGATTAGCATTAAAGTCAATGGGAGATTTTTTTTTACTGAATTTACCCCTACAAGTAAGCAAAAACTAAACGAAGAGACAAATGATCAAACAGAAAAGACAAAAAACACTCCGCCACGGCTTTCTGGATTAATTCTTTTTTCATATCAACAATAGTCAGACAATTTTTTTGAAACTCCACCACTTGCACGTGGACAGAAGTGAATATTTTCACACTGAGATTCTCCTAAAACAATACAACAAACAAAACACAGCGAATTTCATACCGTTCAGTTTTGAGTTGTTGGTTTGATTGATGTATACACTGCATCTCCTATGATTCATATGACTGTTTTATGCGTCAACAACGTTGTTGCTCATTTACTAAACAGTGAAGGTATTTCGCCTTTTATAGCTGATGTTTATCATTTGAAAATCTATTCCAAGGTATCCCCCTTTTCTTCATAAAATAATTTAAACCAAAACAAATGCAAAAAGCAAAAAAAACTATAAAATTGTTTTCCAAACGTTACTCGTAACAAAACAAGCTTCGTCTTTCAGAGGTAAGCATACGATGTAATGGGTTTGAAACCCTTATATACTACCCATTTTGTAAAGTTTCCTCAGAGAAGGTATTGGCAAAAATCTGGTTGGTTATATACGTATAGTATACGTTTGCGGCTTGTGGCGTTTTTCTTGTTTTTTGAAGTTGTGCTCTGCATAGATTAAAATCTAATAATCTCTAAAAATCTAAAACACCGACTCAATCATAGAATGAGTCTTTGTCAGGGCTTTATCGTAATAACAAACAAAAATTTTGCAAAAATTCGATATAGTACACCCTTTTAATTGAATTATCTATACATTTAAGTTTGCACTGCATGCTATGATTTCAAACCACAGTCTACATCTGTTGGGAACGTTGCCCTGAACGGGACGGAATGAAACCCGTACGTTCGATGAGGCGAAAGACCTTAATCTTAGCTACCTGAGTAGTCCTTTTTCTGTCCTCTTCAGGGATGAATGACAAAAGGGGGGTGTTAGTAATAACATTTAAAAAAAAAGAGCTTTATAATCATCCCATTTACATTTTATAAACGTGTGTGGGTCCCACGTCAGGTACGTTGTCGTGAAAGGTCATTTATCATATCTAAACGTCTACCCCCCCCCCCCCCTTTTTTTTCTCATTGTCAAGACCCTCTCATCTCCTTATATTCACGCAGTACTTAATTTTCCATGTGCACTAATTGCTGACAAAAATGTCATATAAATTGGATAGACTAAGCACTGCGAGTGTTTCTTTGCCTCAAGTGTAGTGGATTGATTTGATTGTTTTTGCTTAACGTCCAGTGGCAAATATTCCATGCAAATTAAAGCCATTGTGTTAGAAATTCACCTCAAGTCTAGTTAAACATTACCTTTTATTTGTATTTTTGTGAGAGAAGAAGAGAAAAAAAAACACGAATGATATAGAATTGCACACACGCACTTGCTTCAAATGTGTTTTCTAAAATAAAACCACTATGCAATCTTAAGCATTGATGACTATTTCGACTTAAGTTACAACAAAGTGGCATTTATTTGATAGCCAAATTATCTGATCCCGACTTGACTGTGATGAGAAAAAGCAACATATTACATGGTAGAGCACACTGGTTCCCGAAAAGTGGATCTTAGTATAAGAACAGGTACTTCCGATTTGGGCAACAAGGCAAACACATCATACTTTCAAATATTTATTTCATTATTCACGTGAAACTTCCGTCACGGGTTCTACCGTCACCCTGTAACGTGGAGCCTTTCAATTTGTATCAATTCATTGCCCATTGTCTTTTACTTTTGCACAAAGTAACAGCTACTCGTAGGAACTACATTTTGTCTACAATGTGTACTACTAGTTTTCTGCAGACACATACGGGGGTAAATTCAGTAAATAAACATACGTCATCAGGGACCGCCCATTTAGGGGAGAGCTTTCTGTATAACACTGAAGTTATATGCTCTTCTGATTGGCAGATAATGTTTGTAATAAATATTTTTTTGGTAGATGGATCAAAACTAGAGTTGAAAAAAAATAAAAAAATATATGCTGAATGTACTAATTTGTTTCCTTTCAGGGTTGAAAAGTAATGGGGGTCAGTATAGGAATTCAGTGCGAATGTACATTGTTTGTAAACAAGGCCATGTGAATGCCCAAAAATGCCGCATGACCCTATGTTTTTATTGTTGCAAAAGATAGGGCTACATTTGTACTTGCATGAATGATATATGAAAGATTTTAATTTCTAAAGGTAAATCAGGTATAAATTTATTCCCACACATAGATTAGCATTAAAGTCAATGGGAGATTTTTTTTTACTGAATTTACCCCTACAAGTAAGCAAAAACTAAACGAAGAGACAAATGATCAAACAACAGAAAAGACAAAAAACACTCCGCCACGGCTTTCTGGATTAATTCTTTTTTCATATCAACAATAGTCAGACAATTTTTTTGAAACTCCACCACTTGCACGTGGACAGAAGTGAATATTTTCACACTGAGATTCTCCTAAAACAATACAACAAACAAAACACAGCGAATTTCATACCGTTCAGTTTTGAGTTGTTGGTTTGATTGATGTATACACTGCATCTCCTATGATTCATATGACTGTTTTATGCGTCAACAACGTTGTTGCTCATTTACTAAACAGTGAAGGTATTTCGCCTTTTATAGCTGATGTTTATCATTTGAAAATCTATTCCAAGGTATCCCCCTTTTCTTCATAAAATAATTTAAACCAAAACAAATGCAAAAAGCAAAAAAAACTAAAAAATTGTTTTCCAAACGTTACTCGTAACAAAACAAGCTTCGTCTTTCAGAGGTAAGCATACGATGTAATGGGTTTGAAACCCTTATATACTACCCATTTTGTAAAGTTTCCTCAGAGAAGGTATTGGCAAAAATCTGGTTGGTTATATACGTATAGTATACGTTTGCGGCTTGTGGCGTTTTTCTTGTTCTTTGAAGTTGTGCTCTGCATAGATTAAAATCTAATAATCTCTAAAAATCTAAAACACCGACTCAATCATAGAATGAGTCTTTGTCAGGGCTTTATCGTAATAACAAACAAAAATTTTGCAAAAATTCGATATAGTACACCCTTTTAATTGAATTATCTATACATTTAAGTTTGCACTGCATGCTATGATTTCAAACCACAGTCTACATCTGTTGGGAACGTTGCCCTGAACGGGACGGAATGAAACCCGTACGTTCGATGAGGCGAAAGACCTTAATCTTAGCTACCTGAGTAGTCCTTTTTCTGTCCTCTTCAGGGATGAATGACAAAAGGGGGGTGTTAGTAATAACATTTAAAAAAAAAGAGCTTTATAATCATCCCATTTACATTTTATTAAACGTGTGTGGGTCCCACGTCAGGTACGTTGTCGTGAAAGGTCGTTTATCATATCTAAACGTCTACCCCCCCCCCCCCCCCCCCTTTTTTTCTCATTGTCAAGACCCTCTCATCTCCTTATATTCACGCAGTACTTAATTTTCCATGTGCACTAATTGCTGACAAAAATGTCATATAAATTGGATAGACTAAGCACTGCGAGTGTTTCTTTGCCTCAAGTGTAGTGGATTGATTTGATTGTTTTTGCTTAACGTCCAGTGGCAAATATTCCATGCAAATTAAAGCCATTGTGTTAGAAATTCACCTCAAGTCTAGTTAAACATTACCTTTTATTTGTATTTTTGTGAGAGAAGAAGAGAAAAAAAAAACACGAATGATATAGAATTGCACACACGCACTTGCTTCAAATGTGTTTTCTAAAATAAAACCACTATGCAATCTTAAGCATTGATGACTATTTCGACTTAAGTTACAACAAAGTGGCATTTATTTGATAGCCAAATTATCTGATCCCGACTTGACTGTGATGAGAAAAAGCAACATATTACATGGTAGAGCACACTGGTTCCCGAAAAGTGGATCTTAGTATAAGAACAGGTACTTCCGATTTGGGCAACAAGGCAAACACATCATACTTTCAAATATTTATTTCATTATCCACGTGAAACTTCCGTCACGGGTTCTACCGTCACCCTGTAACGTGGAGCCTTTCAATTTGTATCAATTCATTGCCCATTGTCTTTTACTTTTGCACAAAGTAACAGCTACTCGTAGGAACTACATTTTGTCTACAATGTGTACTACTAGTTTTCTGCAGACACATACGGGGGTAAATTCAGTAAATAAACATACGTCATCAGGGACCGCCCATTTAGGGGAGAGCTTTCTGTATAACACTGAAGTTATATGCTCTTCTGATTGGCAGATAATGTTTGTAATAAATATTTTTTTGGTAGATGGATCAAAACTAGAGTTGAAAAAAAATAAAAAAATATATGCTGAATGTACTAATTTGTTTCCTTTCAGGGTTGAAAAGTAATGGGGGTCAGTATAGGAATTCAGTGCGAATGTACATTGTTTGTAAACAAGGCCATGTGAATGCCCAAAAATGCCGCATGACCCTATGTTTTTATTGTTGCAAAAGATAGGGCTACATTTGTACTTGCATGAATGATATATGAAAGATTTTAATTTCTAAAGGTAAATCAGGTATAAATGTATTCCCACACATAGATTAGCATTAAAGTCAATGGGAGATTTTTTTTTACTGAATTTACCCCTACAAGTAAGCAAAAACTAAACGAAGAGACAAATGATCAAACAGAAAAGACAAAAAAACACTCCGCCACGGCTTTCTGGATTAATTCTTTTTTCATATCAACAATAGTCAGACAATTTTTTTGAAACTCCACCACTTGCACGTGGACAGAAGTGAATATTTTCACACTGAGATTCTCCTAAAACAATACAACAAACAAAACACAGCGAATTTCATACCGTTCAGTTTTGAGTTGTTGGTTTGATTGATGTATACACTGCATCTCCTATGATTCATATGACTGTTTTATGCGTCAACAACGTTGTTGCTCATTTACTAAACAGTGAAGGTATTTCGCCTTTTATAGCTGATGTTTATCATTTGAAAATCTATTCCAAGGTCTCCCCCTTTTCTTCATAAAATAATTTAAACCAAAACAAATGCAAAAAGCAAAAAAAACTAAAAAATTGTTTTCCAAACGTTACTCGTAACAAAACAAGCTTCGTCTTTCAGAGGTAAGCATACGATGTAATGGGTTTGAAACCCTTATATACTACCCATTTTGTAAAGTTTCCTCAGAGAAGGTATTGGCAAAAATCTGGTTGGTTATATACGTATAGTATACGTTTGCGGCTTGTGGCGTTTTTCTTGTTTTTTGAAGTTGTGCTCTGCATAGATTAAAATCTAATAATCTCTAAAAATCTAAAACACCGACTCAATCATAGAATGAGTCTTTGTCAGGGCTTTATCGTAATAACAAACAAAAATTTTGCAAAAATTCGATATAGTACACCCTTTTAATTGAATTATATATACATTTAAGTTTGCACTGCATGCTATGATTTCAAACCACAGTCTACATCTGTTGGGAACGTTGCCCTGAACGGGACGGAATGAAACCCGTACGTTCGATGAGGCGAAAGACCTTAATCTTAGCTACCTGAGTAGTCCTTTTTCTGTCCTCTTCAGGGATGAATGACAAAAGGGGGGTGTTAGTAATAACATTTAAAAAAAAAGAGCTTTATAATCATCCCATTTACATTTTATAAACGTGTGTGGGTCCCACGTCAGGTACGTTGTCGTGAAAGGTCATTTATCATATCTAAACGTCTACCCCCCCCCCCTTTTTTTTCTCATTGTCAAGACCCTCTCATCTCCTTATATTCACGCAGTACTTAATTTTCCATGTGCACTAATTGCTGACAAAAATGTCATATAAATTGGATAGACTAAGCACTGCGAGTGTTTCTTTGCCTCAAGTGTAGTGGATTGATTTGATTGTTTTTGCTTAACGTCCAGTGGCAAATATTCCATGCAAATTAAAGCCATTGTGTTAGAAATTCACCTCAAGTCTAGTTAAACATTACCTTTTATTTGTATTTTTGTGAGAGAAGAAGAGAAAAAAAAACACGAATGATATAGAATTGCACACACGCACTTGCTTCAAATGTGTTTTCTAAAATAAAACCACTATGCAATCTTAAGCATTGATGACTATTTCGACTTAAGTTACAACAAAGTGGCATTTATTTGATAGCCAAATTATCTGATCCCGACTTGACTGTGATGAGAAAAAGCAACATATTACATGGTAGAGCACACTGGTTCCCGAAAAGTGGATCTTAGTATAAGAACAGGTACTTCCGATTTGGGCAACAAGGCAAACACATCATACTTTCAAATATTTATTTCATTATTCACGTGAAACTTCCGTCACGGGTTCTACCGTCACCCTGTAACGTGGAGCCTTTCAATTTGTATCAATTCATTGCCCATTGTCTTTTACTTTTGCACAAAGTAACAGCTACTCGTAGGAACTACATTTTGTCTACAATGTGTACTACTAGTTTTCTGCAGACACATACGGGGGTAAATTCAGTAAATAAACATACGTCATCAGGGACCGCCCATTTAGGGGAGAGCTTTCTGTATAACACTGAAGTTATATGCTCTTCTGATTGGCAGATAATGTTTGTAATAAATATTTTTTTGGTAGATGGATCAAAACTAGAGTTGAAAAAAAATAAAAAAATATATGCTGAATGTACTAATTTGTTTCCTTTCAGGGTTGAAAAGTAATGGGGGTCAGTATAGGAATTCAGTGCGAATGTACATTGTTTGTAAACAAGGCCATGTGAATGCCCAAAAATGCCGCATGACCCTATGTTTTTATTGTTGCAAAAGATAGGGCTACATTTGTACTTGCATGAATGATATATGAAAGATTTTAATTTCTAAAGGTAAATCAGTTATAAATTTATTCCCACACATAGATTAGCATTAAAGTCAATGGGAGATTTTTTTTTACTGAATTTACCCCTACAAGTAAGCAAAAACTAAACGAAGAGACAAATGATCAAACAACAGAAAAGACAAAAAACACTCCGCCACGGCTTTCTGGATTAATTCTTTTTTCATATCAACAATAGTCAGACAATTTTTTTGAAACTCCACCACTTGCACGTGGACAGAAGTGAATATTTTCACACTGAGATTCTCCTAAAACAATACAACAAACAAAACACAGCGAATTTCATACCGTTCAGTTTTGAGTTGTTGGTTTGATTGATGTATACACTGCATCTCCTATGATTCATATGACTGTTTTATGCGTCAACAACGTTGTTGCTCATTTACTAAACAGTGAAGGTATTTCGCCTTTTATAGCTGATGTTTATCATTTGAAAATCTATTCCAAGGTATCCCCCTTTTCTTCATAAAATAATTTAAACCAAAACAAATGCAAAAAGCAAAAAAAACTATAAAATTGTTTTCCAAACGTTACTCGTAACAAAACAAGCTTCGTCTTTCAGAGGTAAGCATACGATGTAATGGGTTTGAAACCCTTATATACTACCCATTTTGTAAAGTTTCCTCAGAGAAGGTATTGGCAAAAATCTGGTTGGTTATATACGTATAGTATACGTTTGCGGCTTGTGGCGTTTTTCTTGTTTTTTGAAGTTGTGCTCTGCATAGATTAAAATCTAATAATCTCTAAAAATCTAAAACACCGACTCAATCATAGAATGAGTCTTTGTCAGGGCTTTATCGTAATAACAAACAAAAATTTTGCAAAAATTCGATATAGTACACCCTTTTAATTGAATTATCTATACATTTAAGTTTGCACTGCATGCTATGATTTCAAACCACAGTCTACATCTGTTGGGAACGTTGCCCTGAACGGGACGGAATGAAACCCGTACGTTCGATGAGGCGAAAGACCTTAATCTTAGCTACCTGAGTAGTCCTTTTTCTGTCCTCTTCAGGGATGAATGACAAAAGGGGGGTGTTAGTAATAACATTTAAAAAAAAAGAGCTTTATAATCATCCCATTTACATTTTATAAACGTGTGTGGGTCCCACGTCAGGTACGTTGTCGTGAAAGGTCATTTATCATATCTAAACGTCTACCCCCCCCCCCTTTTTTTTTCTCATTGTCAAGACCCTCTCATCTCCTTATATTCACGCAGTACTTAATTTTCCATGTGCACTAATTGCTGACAAAAATGTCATATAAATTGGATAGACTAAGCACTGCGAGTGTTTCTTTGCCTCAAGTGTAGTGGATTGATTTGATTGTTTTTGCTTAACGTCCAGTGGCAAATATTCCATGCAAATTAAAGCCATTGTGTTAGAAATTCACCTCAAGTCTAGTTAAACATTACCTTTTATTTGTATTTTTGTGAGAGAAGAAGAGAAAAAAAAACACGAATGATATAGAATTGCACACACGCACTTGCTTCAAATGTGTTTTCTAAAATAAAACCACTATGCAATCTTAAGCATTGATGACTATTTCGACTTAAGTTACAACAAAGTGGCATTTATTTGATAGCCAAATTATCTGATCCCGACTTGACTGTGATGAGAAAAAGCAACATATTACATGGTAGAGCACACTGGTTCCCGAAAAGTGGATCTTAGTATAAGAACAGGTACTTCCGATTTGGGCAACAAGGCAAACACATCATACTTTCAAATATTTATTTCATTATTCACGTGAAACTTCCGTCACGGGTTCTACCGTCACCCTGTAACGTGGAGCCTTTCAATTTGTATCAATTCATTGCCCATTGTCTTTTACTTTTGCACAAAGTAACAGCTACTCGTAGGAACTACATTTTGTCTACAATGTGTACTACTAGTTTTCTGCAGACACATACGGGGGTAAATTCAGTAAATAAACATGCGTCATCAGGGACCGCCCATTTAGGGGAGAGCTTTCTGTATAACACTGAAGTTATATGCTCTTCTGATTGGCAGATAATGTTTGTAATAAATATTTTTTTGGTAGATGGATCAAAACTAGAGTTGAAAAAAAATAAAAAAATATATGCTGAATGTACTAATTTGTTTCCTTTCAGGGTTGAAAAGTAATGGGGGTCAGTATAGGAATTCAGTGCGAATGTACATTGTTTGTAAACAAGGCCATGTGAATGCCCAAAAATGCCGCATGACCCTATGTTTTTATTGTTGCAAAAGATAGGGCTACATTTGTACTTGCATGAATGATATATGAAAGATTTTAATTTCTAAAGGTAAATCAGGTATAAATTTATTCCCACACATAGATTAGCATTAAAGTCAATGGGAGATTTTTTTTTACTGAATTTACCCCTACAAGTAAGCAAAAACTAAACGAAGAGACAAATGATCAAACAGAAAAGACAAAAAACACTCCGCCACGGCTTTCTGGATTAATTCTTTTTTCATATCAACAATAGTCAGACAATTTTTTTGAAACTCCACCACTTGCACGTGGACAGAAGTGAATATTTTCACACTGAGATTCTCCTAAAACAATACAACAAACAAAACACAGCGAATTTCATACCGTTCAGTTTTGAGTTGTTGGTTTGATTGATGTATACACTGCATCTCCTATGATTCATATGACTGTTTTATGCGTCAACAACGTTGTTGCTCATTTACTAAACAGTGAAGGTATTTCGCCTTTTATAGCTGATGTTTATCATTTGAAAATCTATTCCAAGGTATCCCCCTTTTCTTCATAAAATAATTTAAACCAAAACAAATGCAAAAAGCAAAAAAAACTATAAAATTGTTTTCCAAACGTTACTCGTAACAAAACAAGCTTCGTCTTTCAGAGGTAAGCATACGATGTAATGGGTTTGAAACCCTTATATACTACCCATTTTGTAAAGTTTCCTCAGAGAAGGTATTGGCAAAAATCTGGTTGGTTATATACGTATAGTATACGTTTGCGGCTTGTGGCGTTTTTCTTGTTTTTTGAAGTTGTGCTCTGCATAGATTAAAATCTAATAATCTCTAAAAATCTAAAACACCGACTCAATCATAGAATGAGTCTTTGTCAGGGCTTTATCGTAATAACAAACAAAAATTTTGCAAAAATTCGATATAGTACACCCTTTTAATTGAATTATCTATACATTTAAGTTTGCACTGCATGCT
Source organism: Mytilus trossulus (assembly GCF_036588685.1). Classification (NCBI taxonomy): domain Eukaryota; kingdom Metazoa; phylum Mollusca; class Bivalvia; order Mytilida; family Mytilidae; genus Mytilus; species Mytilus trossulus. The sequence continues at coordinate 56,611,111 of NC_086383.1, read as the reverse complement.
ATGATTTCAAACCACAGTCTACATCTGTTGGGAACGTTGCCCTGAACGGGACGGAATGAAACCCGTACGTTCGATGAGGCGAAAGACCTTAATCTTAGCTACCTGAGTAGTCCTTTTTCTGTCCTCTTCAGGGATGAATGACAAAAGGGGGGTGTTAGTAATAACATTTAAAAAAAAAGAGCTTTATAATCATCCCATTTACATTTTATAAACGTGTGTGGGTCCCACGTCAGGTACGTTGTCGTGAAAGGTCATTTATCATATCTAAACGTCTACCCCCCCCCCTTTTTTTTTCTCATTGTCAAGACCCTCTCATCTCCTTATATTCACGCAGTACTTAATTTTCCATGTGCACTAATTGCTGACAAAAATGTCATATAAATTGGATAGACTAAGCACTGCGAGTGTTTCTTTGCCTCAAGTGTAGTGGATTGATTTGATTGTTTTTGCTTAACGTCCAGTGGCAAATATTCCATGCAAATTAAAGCCATTGTGTTAGAAATTCACCTCAAGTCTAGTTAAACATTACCTTTTATTTGTATTTTTGTGAGAGAAGAAGAGAAAAAAAAACACGAATGATATAGAATTGCACACACGCACTTGCTTCAAATGTGTTTTCTAAAATAAAACCACTATGCAATCTTAAGCATTGATGACTATTTCGACTTAAGTTACAACAAAGTGGCATTTATTTGATAGCCAAATTATCTGATCCCGACTTGACTGTGATGAGAAAAAGCAACATATTACATGGTAGAGCACACTGGTTCCCGAAAAGTGGATCTTAGTATAAGAACAGGTACTTCCGATTTGGGCAACAAGGCAAACACATCATACTTTCAAATATTTATTTCATTATTCACGTGAAACTTCCGTCACGGGTTCTACCGTCACCCTGTAACGTGGAGCCTTTCAATTTGTATCAATTCATTGCCCATTGTCTTTTACTTTTGCACAAAGTAACAGCTACTCGTAGGAACTACATTTTGTCTACAATGTGTACTACTAGTTTTCTGCAGACACATACGGGGGTAAATTCAGTAAATAAACATACGTCATCAGGGACCGCCCATTTAGGGGAGAGCTTTCTGTATAACACTGAAGTTATATGCTCTTCTGATTGGCAGATAATGTTTGTAATAAATATTTTTTTGGTAGATGGATCAAAACTAGAGTTGAAAAAAAATAAAAAAATATATGCTGAATGTACTAATTTGTTTCCTTTCAGGGTTGAAAAGTAATGGGGGTCAGTATAGGAATTCAGTGCGAATGTACATTGTTTGTAAACAAGGCCATGTGAATGCCCAAAAATGCCGCATGACCCTATGTTTTTATTGTTGCAAAAGATAGGGCTACATTTGTACTTGCATGAATGATATATGAAAGATTTTAATTTCTAAAGGTAAATCAGGTATAAATTTATTCCCACACATAGATTAGCATTAAAGTCAATGGGAGATTTTTTTTTACTGAATTTACCCCTACAAGTAAGCAAAAACTAAACGAAGAGACAAATGATCAAACAACAGAAAAGACAAAAAACACTCCGCCACGGCTTTCTGGATTAATTCTTTTTTCATATCAACAATAGTCAGACAATTTTTTTGAAACTCCACCACTTGCACGTGGACAGAAGTGAATATTTTCACACTGAGATTCTCCTAAAACAATACAACAAACAAAACACAGCGAATTTCATACCGTTCAGTTTTGAGTTGTTGGTTTGATTGATGTATACACTGCATCTCCTATGATTCATATGACTGTTTTATGCGTCAACAACGTTGTTGCTCATTTACTAAACAGTGAAGGTATTTCGCCTTTTATAGCTGATGTTTATCATTTGAAAATCTATTCCAAGGTATCCCCCTTTTCTTCATAAAATAATTTAAACCAAAACAAATGCAAAAAGCAAAAAAAACTAAAAAATTGTTTTCCAAACGTTACTCGTAACAAAACAAGCTTCGTCTTTCAGAGGTAAGCATACGATGTAATGGGTTTGAAACCCTTATATACTACCCATTTTGTAAAGTTTCCTCAGAGAAGGTATTGGCAAAAATCTGGTTGGTTATATACGTATAGTATACGTTTGCGGCTTGTGGCGTTTTTCTTGTTCTTTGAAGTTGTGCTCTGCATAGATTAAAATCTAATAATCTCTAAAAATCTAAAACACCGACTCAATCATAGAATGAGTCTTTGTCAGGGCTTTATCGTAATAACAAACAAAAATTTTGCAAAAATTCGATATAGTACACCCTTTTAATTGAATTATCTATACATTTAAGTTTGCACTGCATGCTATGATTTCAAACCACAGTCTACATCTGTTGGGAACGTTGCCCTGAACGGGACGGAATGAAACCCGTACGTTCGATGAGGCGAAAGACCTTAATCTTAGCTACCTGAGTAGTCCTTTTTCTGTCCTCTTCAGGGATGAATGACAAAAGGGGGGTGTTAGTAATAACATTTAAAAAAAAAGAGCTTTATAATCATCCCATTTACATTTTATTAAACGTGTGTGGGTCCCACGTCAGGTACGTTGTCGTGAAAGGTCGTTTATCATATCTAAACGTCTACCCCCCCCCCTTTTTTTTCTCATTGTCAAGACCCTCTCATCTCCTTATATTCACGCAGTACTTAATTTTCCATGTGCACTAATTGCTGACAAAAATGTCATATAAATTGGATAGACTAAGCACTGCGAGTGTTTCTTTGCCTCAAGTGTAGTGGATTGATTTGATTGTTTTTGCTTAACGTCCAGTGGCAAATATTCCATGCAAATTAAAGCCATTGTGTTAGAAATTCACCTCAAGTCTAGTTAAACATTACCTTTTATTTGTATTTTTGTGAGAGAAGAAGAGAAAAAAAAAACACGAATGATATAGAATTGCACACACGCACTTGCTTCAAATGTGTTTTCTAAAATAAAACCACTATGCAATCTTAAGCATTGATGACTATTTCGACTTAAGTTACAACAAAGTGGCATTTATTTGATAGCCAAATTATCTGATCCCGACTTGACTGTGATGAGAAAAAGCAACATATTACATGGTAGAGCACACTGGTTCCCGAAAAGTGGATCTTAGTATAAGAACAGGTACTTCCGATTTGGGCAACAAGGCAAACACATCATACTTTCAAATATTTATTTCATTATCCACGTGAAACTTCCGTCACGGGTTCTACCGTCACCCTGTAACGTGGAGCCTTTCAATTTGTATCAATTCATTGCCCATTGTCTTTTACTTTTGCACAAAGTAACAGCTACTCGTAGGAACTACATTTTGTCTACAATGTGTACTACTAGTTTTCTGCAGACACATACGGGGGTAAATTCAGTAAATAAACATACGTCATCAGGGACCGCCCATTTAGGGGAGAGCTTTCTGTATAACACTGAAGTTATATGCTCTTCTGATTGGCAGATAATGTTTGTAATAAATATTTTTTTGGTAGATGGATCAAAACTAGAGTTGAAAAAAAATAAAAAAATATATGCTGAATGTACTAATTTGTTTCCTTTCAGGGTTGAAAAGTAATGGGGGTCAGTATAGGAATTCAGTGCGAATGTACATTGTTTGTAAACAAGGCCATGTGAATGCCCAAAAATGCCGCATGACCCTATGTTTTTATTGTTGCAAAAGATAGGGCTACATTTGTACTTGCATGAATGATATATGAAAGATTTTAATTTCTAAAGGTAAATCAGGTATAAATGTATTCCCACACATAGATTAGCATTAAAGTCAATGGGAGATTTTTTTTTACTGAATTTACCCCTACAAGTAAGCAAAAACTAAACGAAGAGACAAATGATCAAACAGAAAAGACAAAAAACACTCCGCCACGGCTTTCTGGATTAATTCTTTTTTCATATCAACAATAGTCAGACAATTTTTTTGAAACTCCACCACTTGCACGTGGACAGAAGTGAATATTTTCACACTGAGATTCTCCTAAAACAATACAACAAACAAAACACAGCGAATTTCATACCGTTCAGTTTTGAGTTGTTGGTTTGATTGATGTATACACTGCATCTCCTATGATTCATATGACTGTTTTATGCGTCAACAACGTTGTTGCTCATTTTCTAAACAGTGAAGGTATTTCGCCTTTTATAGCTGATGTTTATCATTTGAAAATCTATTCCAAGGTCTCCCCCTTTTCTTCATAAAATAATTTAAACCAAAACAAATGCAAAAAGCAAAAAAAACTAAAAAATTGTTTTCCAAACGTTACTCGTAACAAAACAAGCTTCGTCTTTCAGAGGTAAGCATACGATGTAATGGGTTTGAAACCCTTATATACTACCCATTTTGTAAAGTTTCCTCAGAGAAGGTATTGGCAAAAATCTGGTTGGTTATATACGTATAGTATACGTTTGCGGCTTGTGGCGTTTTTCTTGTTTTTTGAAGTTGTGCTCTGCATAGATTAAAATCTAATAATCTCTAAAAATCTAAAACACCGACTCAATCATAGAATGAGTCTTTGTCAGGGCTTTATCGTAATAACAAAAAAAAATTTTGCAAAAATTCGATATAGTACACCCTTTTAATTGAATTATCTATACATTTAAGTTTGCACTGCATGCTATGATTTCAAACCACAGTCTACATCTGTTGGGAACGTTGCCCTGAACGGGACGGAATGAAACCCGTACGTTCGATGAGGCGAAAGACCTTAATCTTAGCTACCTGAGTAGTCCTTTTTCTGTCCTCTTCAGGGATGAATGACAAAAGGGGGGTGTTAGTAATAACATTTAAAAAAAAAGAGCTTTATAATCATCCCATTTACATTTTATAAACGTGTGTGGGTCCCACGTCAGGTACGTTGTCGTGAAAGGTCATTTATCATATCTAAACGTCTACCCCCCCCCCCTTTTTTTTCTCATTGTCAAGACCCTCTCATCTCCTTATATTCACGCAGTACTTAATTTTCCATGTGCACTAATTGCTGACAAAAATGTCATATAAATTGGATAGACTAAGCACTGCGAGTGTTTCTTTGCCTCAAGTGTAGTGGATTGATTTGATTGTTTTTGCTTAACGTCCAGTGGCAAATATTCCATGCAAATTAAAGCCATTGTGTTAGAAATTCACCTCAAGTCTAGTTAAACATTACCTTTTATTTGTATTTTTGTGAGAGAAGAAGAGAAAAAAAAACACGAATGATATAGAATTGCACACACGCACTTGCTTCAAATGTGTTTTCTAAAATAAAACCACTATGCAATCTTAAGCATTGATGACTATTTCGACTTAAGTTACAACAAAGTGGCATTTATTTGATAGCCAAATTATCTGATCCCGACTTGACTGTGATGAGAAAAAGCAACATATTACATGGTAGAGCACACTGGTTCCCGAAAAGTGGATCTTAGTATAAGAACAGGTACTTCCGATTTGGGCAACAAGGCAAACACATCATACTTTCAAATATTTATTTGTTTATTCACGTGAAACTTCCGTCACGGGTTCTACCGTCACCCTGTAACGTGGAGCCTTTCAATTTGTATCAATTCATTGCCCATTGTCTTTTACTTTTGCACAAAGTAACAGCTACTCGTAGGAACTACATTTTGTCTACAATGTGTACTACTAGTTTTCTGCAGACACATACGGGGGTAAATTCAGTAAATAAACATACGTCATCAGGGACCGCCCATTTAGGGGAGAGCTTTCTGTATAACACTGAAGTTATATGCTCTTCTGATTGGCAGATAATGTTTGTAATAAATATTTTTTTGGTAGATGGATCAAAACTAGAGTTGAAAAAAAATAAAAAAATATATGCTGAATGTACTAATTTGTTTCCTTTCAGGGTTGAAAAGTAATGGGGGTCAGTATAGGAATTCAGTGCGAATGTACATTGTTTGTAAACAAGGCCATGTGAATGCCCAAAAATGCCGCATGACCCTATGTTTTTATTGTTGCAAAAGATAGGGCTACATTTGTACTTGCATGAATGATATATGAAAGATTTTAATTTCTAAAGGTAAATCAGGTATAAATTTATTCCCACACATAGATTAGCATTAAAGTCAATGGGAGATTTTTTTTTACTGAATTTACCCCTACAAGTAAGCAAAAACTAAACGAAGAGACAAATGATCAAACAACAGAAAAGACAAAAAACACTCCGCCACGGCTTTCTGGATTAATTCTTTTTTCATATCAACAATAGTCAGACAATTTTTTTGAAACTCCACCACTTGCACGTGGACAGAAGTGAATATTTTCACACTGAGATTCTCCTAAAACAATACAACAAACAAAACACAGCGAATTTCATACCGTTCAGTTTTGAGTTGTTGGTTTGATTGATGTATACACTGCATCTCCTATGATTCATATGACTGTTTTATGCGTCAACAACGTTGTTGCTCATTTACTAAACAGTGAAGGTATTTCGCCTTTTATAGCTGATGTTTATCATTTGAAAATCTATTCCAAGGTATCCCCCTTTTCTTCATAAAATAATTTAAACCAAAACAAATGCAAAAAGCAAAAAAAACTAAAAAATTGTTTTCCAAACGTTACTCGTAACAAAACAAGCTTCGTCTTTCAGAGGTAAGCATACGATGTAATGGGTTTGAAACCCTTATATACTACCCATTTTGTAAAGTTTCCTCAGAGAAGGTATTGGCAAAAATCTGGTTGGTTATATACGTATAGTATACGTTTGCGGCTTGTGGCGTTTTTCTTGTTCTTTGAAGTTGTGCTCTGCATAGATTAAAATCTAATAATCTCTAAAAATCTAAAACACCGACTCAATCATAGAATGAGTCTTTGTCAGGGCTTTATCGTAATAACAAACAAAAATTTTGCAAAAATTCGATATAGTACACCCTTTTAATTGAATTATCTATACATTTAAGTTTGCACTGCATGCTATGATTTCAAACCACAGTCTACATCTGTTGGGAACGTTGCCCTGAACGGGACGGAATGAAACCCGTACGTTCGATGAGGCGAAAGACCTTAATCTTAGCTACCTGAGTAGTCCTTTTTCTGTCCTCTTCAGGGATGAATGACAAAAGGGGGGTGTTAGTAATAACATTTAAAAAAAAAGAGCTTTATAATCATCCCATTTACATTTTATTAAACGTGTGTGGGTCCCACGTCAGGTACGTTGTCGTGAAAGGTCGTTTATCATATCTAAACGTCTACCCCCCCCCCCCCTTTTTTTCTCATTGTCAAGACCCTCTCATCTCCTTATATTCACGCAGTACTTAATTTTCCATGTGCACTAATTGCTGACAAAAATGTCATATAAATTGGATAGACTAAGCACTGCGAGTGTTTCTTTGCCTCAAGTGTAGTGGATTGATTTGATTGTTTTTGCTTAACGTCCAGTGGCAAATATTCCATGCAAATTAAAGCCATTGTGTTAGAAATTCACCTCAAGTCTAGTTAAACATTACCTTTTATTTGTATTTTTGTGAGAGAAGAAGAGAAAAAAAAAACACGAATGATATAGAATTGCACACACGCACTTGCTTCAAATGTGTTTTCTAAAATAAAACCACTATGCAATCTTAAGCATTGATGACTATTTCGACTTAAGTTACAACAAAGTGGCATTTATTTGATAGCCAAATTATCTGATCCCGACTTGACTGTGATGAGAAAAAGCAACATATTACATGGTAGAGCACACTGGTTCCCGAAAAGTGGATCTTAGTATAAGAACAGGTACTTCCGATTTGGGCAACAAGGCAAACACATCATACTTTCAAATATTTATTTCATTATCCACGTGAAACTTCCGTCACGGGTTCTACCGTCACCCTGTAACGTGGAGCCTTTCAATTTGTATCAATTCATTGCCCATTGTCTTTTACTTTTGCACAAAGTAACAGCTACTCGTAGGAACTACATTTTGTCTACAATGTGTACTACTAGTTTTCTGCAGACACATACGGGGGTAAATTCAGTAAATAAACATACGTCATCAGGGACCGCCCATTTAGGGGAGAGCTTTCTGTATAACACTGAAGTTATATGCTCTTCTGATTGGCAGATAATGTTTGTAATAAATATTTTTTTGGTAGATGGATCAAAACTAGAGTTGAAAAAAAATAAAAAAATATATGCTGAATGTACTAATTTGTTTCCTTTCAGGGTTGAAAAGTAATGGGGGTCAGTATAGGAATTCAGTGCGAATGTACATTGTTTGTAAACAAGGCCATGTGAATGCCCAAAAATGCCGCATGACCCTATGTTTTTATTGTTGCAAAAGATAGGGCTACATTTGTACTTGCATGAATGATATATGAAAGATTTTAATTTCTAAAGGTAAATCAGGTATAAATGTATTCCCACACATAGATTAGCATTAAAGTCAATGGGAGATTTTTTTTTACTGAATTTACCCCTACAAGTAAGCAAAAACTAAACGAAGAGACAAATGATCAAACAGAAAAGACAAAAAACACTCCGCCACGGCTTTCTGGATTAATTCTTTTTTCATATCAACAATAGTCAGACAATTTTTTTGAAACTCCACCACTTGCACGTGGACAGAAGTGAATATTTTCACACTGAGATTCTCCTAAAACAATACAACAAACAAAACACAGCGAATTTCATACCGTTCAGTTTTGAGTTGTTGGTTTGATTGATGTATACACTGCATCTCCTATGATTCATATGACTGTTTTATGCGTCAACAACGTTGTTGCTCATTTACTAAACAGTGAAGGTATTTCGCCTTTTATAGCTGATGTTTATCATTTGAAAATCTATTCCAAGGTCTCCCCCTTTTCTTCATAAAATAATTTAAACCAAAACAAATGCAAAAAGCAAAAAAAACTAAAAAATTGTTTTCCAAACGTTACTCGTAACAAAACAAGCTTCGTCTTTCAGAGGTAAGCATACGATGTAATGGGTTTGAAACCCTTATATACTACCCATTTTGTAAAGTTTCCTCAGAGAAGGTATTGGCAAAAATCTGGTTGGTTATATACGTATAGTATACGTTTGCGGCTTGTGGCGTTTTTCTTGTTTTTTGAAGTTGTGCTCTGCATAGATTAAAATCTAATAATCTCTAAAAATCTAAAACACCGACTCAATCATAGAATGAGTCTTTGTCAGGGCTTTATCGTAATAACAAACAAAAATTTTGCAAAAATTCGATATAGTACACCCTTTTAATTGAATTATCTATACATTTAAGTTTGCACTGCATGCTATGATTTCAAACCACAGTCTACATCTGTTGGGAACGTTGCCCTGAACGGGACGGAATGAAACCCGTACGTTCGATGAGGCGAAAGACCTTAATCTTAGCTACCTGAGTAGTCCTTTTTCTGTCCTCTTCAGGGATGAATGACAAAAGGGGGGTGTTAGTAATAACATTTAAAAAAAAAGAGCTTTATAATCATCCCATTTACATTTTATTAAACGTGTGTGGGTCCCACGTCAGGTACGTTGTCGTGAAAGGTCGTTTATCATATCTAAACGTCTACCCCCCCCCCTTTTTTTTCTCATTGTCAAGACCCTCTCATCTCCTTATATTCACGCAGTACTTAATTTTCCATGTGCACTAATTGCTGACAAAAATGTCATATAAATTGGATAGACTAAGCACTGCGAGTGTTTCTTTGCCTCAAGTGTAGTGGATTGATTTGATTGTTTTTGCTTAACGTCCAGTGGCAAATATTCCATGCAAATTAAAGCCATTGTGTTAGAAATTCACCTCAAGTCTAGTTAAACATTACCTTTTATTTGTATTTTTGTGAGAGAAGAAGAGAAAAAAAAAACACGAATGATATAGAATTGCACACACGCACTTGCTTCAAATGTGTTTTCTAAAATAAAACCACTATGCAATCTTAAGCATTGATGACTATTTCGACTTAAGTTACAACAAAGTGGCATTTATTTGATAGCCAAATTATCTGATCCCGACTTGACTGTGATGAGAAAAAGCAACATATTACATGGTAGAGCACACTGGTTCCCGAAAAGTGGATCTTAGTATAAGAACAGGTACTTCCGATTTGGGCAACAAGGCAAACACATCATACTTTCAAATATTTATTTCATTATTCACGTGAAACTTCCGTCACGGGTTCTACCGTCACCCTGTAACGTGGAGCCTTTCAATTTGTATCAATTCATTGCCCATTGTCTTTTACTTTTGCACAAAGTAACAGCTACTCGTAGGAACTACATTTTGTCTACAATGTGTACTACTAGTTTTCTGCAGACACATACGGGGGTAAATTCAGTAAATAAACATACGTCATCAGGGACCGCCCATTTAGGGGAGAGCTTTCTGTATAACACTGAAGTTATATGCTCTTCTGATTGGCAGATAATGTTTGTAATAAATATTTTTTTGGTAGATGGATCAAAACTAGAGTTGAAAAAAAATAAAAAAATATATGCTGAATGTACTAATTTGTTTCCTTTCAGGGTTGAAAAGTAATGGGGGTCAGTATAGGAATTCAGTGCGAATGTACATTGTTTGTAAACAAGGCCATGTGAATGCCCAAAAATGCCGCATGACCCTATGTTTTTATTGTTGCAAAAGATAGGGCTACATTTGTACTTGCATGAATGATATATGAAAGATTTTAATTTCTAAAGGTAAATCAGGTATAAATTTATTCCCACACATAGATTAGCATTAAAGTCAATGGGAGATTTTTTTTTACTGAATTTACCCCTACAAGTAAGCAAAAACTAAACGAAGAGACAAATGATCAAACAGAAAAGACAAAAAACACTCCGCCACGGCTTTCTGGATTAATTCTTTTTTCATATCAACAAAAGTCAGACAATTTTTTTGAAACTCCACCACTTGCACGTGGACAGAAGTGAATATTTTCACACTGAGATTCTCCTAAAACAATACAACAAACAAAACACAGCGAATTTCATACCGTTCAGTTTTGAGTTGTTGGTTTGATTGATGTATACACTGCATCTCCTATGATTCATATGACTGTTTTATGCGTCAACAACGTTGTTGCTCATTTACTAAACAGTGAAGGTATTTCGCCTTTTATAGCTGATGTTTATCATTTGAAAATCTATTCCAAGGTCTCCCCCTTTTCTTCATAAAATAATTTAAACCAAAACAAATGCAAAAAGCAAAAAAAACTAAAAAATTGTTTTCCAAACGTTACTCGTAACAAAACAAGCTTCGTCTTTCAGAGGTAAGCATACGATGTAATGGGTTTGAAACCCTTATATACTACCCATTTTGTAAAGTTTCCTCAGAGAAGGTATTGGCAAAAATCTGGTTGGTTATATACGTATAGTATACGTTTGCGGCTTGTGGCGTTTTTCTTGTTTTTTGAAGTTGTGCTCTGCATAGATTAAAATCTAATAATCTCTAAAAATCTAAAACACCGACTCAATCATAGAATGAGTCTTTGTCAGGGCTTTATCGTAATAACAAACAAAAATTTTGCAAAAATTCGATATAGTACACCCTTTTAATTGAATTATCTATACATTTAAGTTTGCACTGCATGCTATGATTTCAAACCACAGTCTACATCTGTTGGGAACGTTGCCCTGAACGGGACGGAATGAAACCCGTACGTTCGATGAGGCGAAAGACCTTAATCTTAGCTACCTGAGTAGTCCTTTTTCTGTCCTCTTCAGGGATGAATGACAAAAGGGGGGTGTTAGTAATAACATTTAAAAAAAAAGAGCTTTATAATCATCCCATTTACATTTTATTAAACGTGTGTGGGTCCCACGTCAGGTACGTTGTCGTGAAAGGTCGTTTATCATATCTAAACGTCTACCCCCCCCCTTTTTTTTCTCATTGTCAAGACCCTCTCATCTCCTTATATTCACGCAGTACTTAATTTTCCATGTGCACTAATTGCTGACAAAAATGTCATATAAATTGGATAGACTAAGCACTGCGAGTGTTTCTTTGCCTCAAGTGTAGTGGATTGATTTGATTGTTTTTGCTTAACGTCCAGTGGCAAATATTCCATGCAAATTAAAGCCATTGTGTTAGAAATTCACCTCAAGTCTAGTTAAACATTACCTTTTATTTGTATTTTTGTGAGAGAAGAAGAGAAAAAAAAAACACGAATGATATAGAATTGCACACACGCACTTGCTTCAAATGTGTTTTCTAAAATAAAACCACTATGCAATCTTAAGCATTGATGACTATTTCGACTTAAGTTACAACAAAGTGGCATTTATTTGATAGCCAAATTATCTGATCCCGACTTGACTGTGATGAGAAAAAGCAACATATTACATGGTAGAGCACACTGGTTCCCGAAAAGTGGATCTTAGTATAAGAACAGGTACTTCCGATTTGGGCAACAAGGCAAACACATCATACTTTCAAATATTTATTTCATTATTCACGTGAAACTTCCGTCACGGGTTCTACCGTCACCCTGTAACGTGGAGCCTTTCAATTTGTATCAATTCATTGCCCATTGTCTTTTACTTTTGCACAAAGTAACAGCTACTCGTAGGAACTACATTTTGTCTACAATGTGTACTACTAGTTTTCTGCAGACACATACGGGGGTAAATTCAGTAAATAAACATACGTCATCAGGGACCGCCCATTTAGGGGAGAGCTTTCTGTATAACACTGAAGTTATATGCTCTTCTGATTGGCAGATAATGTTTGTAATAAATATTTTTTTGGTAGATGGATCAAAACTAGAGTTGAAAAAAAATAAAAAAATATATGCTGAATGTACTAATTTGTTTCCTTTCAGGGTTGAAAAGTAATGGGGGTCAGTATAGGAATTCAGTGCGAATGTACATTGTTTGTAAACAAGGCCATGTGAATGCCCAAAAATGCCGCATGACCCTATGTTTTTATTGTTGCAAAAGATAGGGCTACATTTGTACTTGCATGAATGATATATGAAAGATTTTAATTTCTAAAGGTAAATCAGGTATAAATTTATTCCCACACATAGATTAGCATTAAAGTCAATGGGAGATTTTTTTTTACTGAATTTACCCCTACAAGTAAGCAAAAACTAAACGAAGAGACAAATGATCAAACAGAAAAGACAAAAAACACTCCGCCACGGCTTTCTGGATTAATTCTTTTTTCATATCAACAATAGTCAGACAATTTTTTTGAAACTCCACCACTTGCACGTGGACAGAAGTGAATATTTTCACACTGAGATTCTCCTAAAACAATACAACAAACAAAACACAGCGAATTTCATACCGTTCAGTTTTGAGTTGTTGGTTTGATTGATGTATACACTGCATCTCCTATGATTCATATGACTGTTTTATGCGTCAACAACGTTGTTGCTCATTTACTAAACAGTGAAGGTATTTCGCCTTTTATAGCTGATGTTTATCATTTGAAAATCTATTCCAAGGTATCCCCCTTTTCTTCATAAAATAATTTAAACCAAAACAAATGCAAAAAGCAAAAAAAACTAAAAAATTGTTTTCCAAACGTTACTCGTAACAAAACAAGCTTCGTCTTTCAGAGGTAAGCATACGATGTAATGGGTTTGAAACCCTTATATACTACCCATTTTGTAAAGTTTCCTCAGAGAAGGTATTGGCAAAAATCTGGTTGGTTATATACGTATAGTATACGTTTGCGGCTTGTGGCGTTTTTCTTGTTTTTTGAAGTTGTGTTCTGCATAGATTAAAATCTAATAATCTCTAAAAATCTAAAACACCGACTCAATCATAGAATGAGTCTTTGTCAGGGCTTTATCGTAATAACAAACAAAAATTTTGCAAAAATTCGATATAGTACACCCTTTTAATTGAATTATCTATACATTTAAGTTTGCACTGCATGCTATGATTTCAAACCACAGTCTACATCTGTTGGGAACGTTGCCCTGAACGGGACGGAATGAAACCCGTACGTTCGATGAGGCGAAAGACCTTAATCTTAGCTACCTGAGTAGTCCTTTTTCTGTCCTCTTCAGGGATGAATGACAAAAGGGGGGTGTTAGTAATAACATTTAAAAAAAAAGAGCTTTATAATCATCCCATTTACATTTTATAAACGTGTGTGGGTCCCACGTCAGGTACGTTGTCGTGAAAGGTCATTTATCATATCTAAACGTCTACCCCCCCCCCTTTTTTTTCTCATTGTCAAGACCCTCTCATCTCCTTATATTCACGCAGTACTTAATTTTCCATGTGCACGAATTGCTGACAAAAATGTCATATAAATTGGATAGACTAAGCACTGCGAGTGTTTCTTTGCCTCAAGTGTAGTGGATTGATTTGATTGTTTTTGCTTAACGTCCAGTGGCAAATATTCCATGCAAATTAAAGCCATTGTGTTAGAAATTCACCTCAAGTCTAGTTAAACATTACCTTTTATTTGTATTTTTGTGAGAGAAGAAGAGAAAAAAAAACACGAATGATATAGAATTGCACACACGCACTTGCTTCAAATGTGTTTTCTAAAATAAAACCACTATGCAATCTTAAGCATTGATGACTATTTCGACTTAAGTTACAACAAAGTGGCATTTATTTGATAGCCAAATTATCTGATCCCGACTTGACTGTGATGAGAAAAAGCAACATATTACATGGTAGAGCACACTGGTTCCCGAAAAGTGGATCTTAGTATAAGAACAGGTACTTCCGATTTGGGCAACAAGGCAAACACATCATACTTTCAAATATTTATTTCATTATTCACGTGAAACTTCCGTCACGGGTTCTACCGTCACCCTGTAACGTGGAGCCTTTCAATTTGTATCAATTCATTGCCCATTGTCTTTTACTTTTGCACAAAGTAACAGCAACTCGTAGGAACTACATTTTGTCTACAATGTGTACTACTAGTTTTCTGCAGACACATACGGGGGTAAATTCAGTAAATAAACATACGTCATCAGGGACCGCCCATTTAGGGGAGAGCTTTCTGTATAACACTGAAGTTATATGCTCTTCTGATTGGCAGATAATGTTTGTAATAAATATTTTTTTGGTAGATGGATCAAAACTAGAGTTGAAAAAAAATAAAAAAATATATGCTGAATGTACTAATTTGTTTCCTTTCAGGGTTGAAAAGTAATGGGGGTCAGTATAGGAATTCAGTGCGAATGTACATTGTTTGTAAACAAGGCCATGTGAATGCCCAAAAATGCCGCATGACCCTATGTTTTTAATGTTGCAAAAGATAGGGCTACATTTGTACTTGCATGAATGATATATGAAAGATTTTAATTTCTAAAGGTAAATCAGGTATAAATTTATTCCCACACATAGATTAGCATTAAAGTCAATGGGAGATTTTTTTTTACTGAATTTACCCCTACAAGTAAGCAAAAACTAAACGAAGAGACAAATGATCAAACAGAAAAGACAAAAAACACTCCGCCACGGCTTTCTGGATTAATTCTTTTTTCATATCAACAATAGTCAGACAATTTTTTTGAAACTCCACCACTTGCACGTGGACAGAAGTGAATATTTTCACACTGAGATTCTCCTAAAACAATACAACAAACAAAACACAGCGAATTTCATACCGTTCAGTTTTGAGTTGTTGGTTTGATTGATGTATACACTGCATCTCCTATGATTCATATGACTGTTTTATGCGTCAACAACGTTGTTGCTCATTTACTAAACAGTGAAGGTATTTCGCCTTTTATAGCTGATGTTTATCATTTGAAAATCTATTCCAAGGTATCCCCCTTTTCTTCATAAAATAATTTAAACCAAAACAAATGCAAAAAGCAAAAAAAACTAAAAAATTGTTTTCCAAACGTTACTCGTAACAAAACAAGCTTCGTCTTTCAGAGGTAAGCATACGATGTAATGGGTTTGAAACCCTTATATACTACCCATTTTGTAAAGTTTCCTCAGAGAAGGTATTGGCAAAAATCTGGTTGGTTATATACGTATAGTATACGTTTGCGGCTTGTGGCGTTTTTCTTGTTTTTTGAAGTTGTGCTCTGCATAGATTAAAATCTAATAATCTCTAAAAATCTAAAACACCGACTCAATCATAGAATGAGTCTTTGTCAGGGCTTTATCGTAATAACAAACAAAAATTTTGCAAAAATTCGATATAGTACACCCTTTTAATTGAATTATCTATACATTTAAGTTTGCACTGCATGCTATGATTTCAAACCACAGTCTACATCTGTTGGGAACGTTGCCCTGAACGGGACGGAATGAAACCCGTACGTTCGATGAGGCGAAAGACCTTAATCTTAGCTACCTGAGTAGTCCTTTTTCTGTCCTCTTCAGGGATGAATGACAAAAGGGGGGTGTTAGTAATAACATTTAAAAAAAAAGAGCTTTATAATCATCCCATTTACATTTTATAAACGTGTGTGGGTCCCACGTCAGGTACGTTGTCGTGAAAGGTCATTTATCATATCTAAACGTCTACCCCCCCCCTTTTTTTTCTCATTGTCAAGACCCTCTCATCTCCTTATATTCACGCAGTACTTAATTTTCCATGTGCACTAATTGCTGACAAAAATGTCATATAAATTGGATAGACTAAGCACTGCGAGTGTTTCTTTGCCTCAAGTGTAGTGGATTGATTTGATTGTTTTTGCTTAACGTCCAGTGGCAAATATTCCATGCAAATTAAAGCCATTGTGTTAGAAATTCACCTCAAGTCTAGTTAAACATTACCTTTTATTTGTATTTTTGTGAGAGAAGAAGAGAAAAAAAAACACGAATGATATAGAATTGCACACACGCACTTGCTTCAAATGTGTTTTCTAAAATAAAACCACTATGCAATCTTAAGCATTGATGACTATTTCGACTTAAGTTACAACAAAGTGGCATTTATTTGATAGCCAAATTATCTGATCCCGACTTGACTGTGATGAGAAAAAGCAACATATTACATGGTAGAGCACACTGGTTCCCGAAAAGTGGATCTTAGTATAAGAACAGGTACTTCCGATTTGGGCAACAAGGCAAACACATCATACTTTCAAATATTTATTTCAAATATTTATTTCATTATTCACGTGAAACTTCCGTCACGGGTTCTACCGTCACCCTGTAACGTGGAGCCTTTCAATTTGTATCAATTCATTGCCCATTGTCTTTTACTTTTGCACAAAGTAACAGCAACTCGTAGGAACTACATTTTGTCTACAATGTGTACTACTAGTTTTCTGCAGACACATACGGGGGTAAATTCAGTAAATAAACATACGTCATCAGGGACCGCCCATTTAGGGGAGAGCTTTCTGTATAACACTGAAGTTATATGCTCTTCTGATTGGCAGATAATGTTTGTAATAAATATTTTTTTGGTAGATGGATCAAAACTAGAGTTGAAAAAAAATAAAAAAATATATGCTGAATGTACTAATTTGTTTCCTTTCAGGGTTGAAAAGTAATGGGGGTCAGTATAGGAATTCAGTGCGAATGTACATTGTTTGTAAACAAGGCCATGTGAATGCCCAAAAATGCCGCATGACCCTATGTTTTTAATGTTGCAAAAGATAGGGCTACATTTGTACTTGCATGAATGATATATGAAAGATTTTAATTTCTAAAGGTAAATCAGGTATAAATTTATTCCCACACATAGATTAGCATTAAAGTCAATGGGAGATTTTTTTTTACTGAATTTACCCCTACAAGTAAGCAAAAACTAAACGAAGAGACAAATGATCAAACAGAAAAGACAAAAAACACTCCGCCACGGCTTTCTGGATTAATTCTTTTTTCATATCAACAATAGTCAGACAATTTTTTTGAAACTCCACCACTTGCACGTGGACAGAAGTGAATATTTTCACACTGAGATTCTCCTAAAACAATACAACAAACAAAACACAGCGAATTTCATACCGTTCAGTTTTGAGTTGTTGGTTTGATTGATGTATACACTGCATCTCCTATGATTCATATGACTGTTTTATGCGTCAACAACGTTGTTGCTCATTTACTAAACAGTGAAGGTATTTCGCCTTTTATAGCTGATGTTTATCATTTGAAAATCTATTCCAAGGTATCCCCCTTTTCTTCATAAAATAATTTAAACCAAAACAAATGCAAAAAGCAAAAAAAACTAAAAAATTGTTTTCCAAACGTTACTCGTAACAAAACAAGCTTCGTCTTTCAGAGGTAAGCATACGATGTAATGGGTTTGAAACCCTTATATACTACCCATTTTGTAAAGTTTCCTCAGAGAAGGTATTGGCAAAAATCTGGTTGGTTATATACGTATAGTATACGTTTGCGGCTTGTGGCGTTTTTCTTGTTTTTTGAAGTTGTGCTCTGCATAGATTAAAATCTAATAATCTCTAAAAATCTAAAACACCGACTCAATCATAGAATGAGTCTTTGTCAGGGCTTTATCGTAATAACAAACAAAAATTTTGCAAAAATTCGATATAGTACACCCTTTTAATTGAATTATCTATACATTTAAGTTTGCACTGCATGCTATGATTTCAAACCACAGTCTACATCTGTTGGGAACGTTGCCCTGAACGGGACGGAATGAAACCCGTACGTTCGATGAGGCGAAAGACCTTAATCTTAGCTACCTGAGTAGTCCTTTTTCTGTCCTCTTCAGGGATGAATGACAAAAGGGGGGTGTTAGTAATAACATTTAAAAAAAAAGAGCTTTATAATCATCCCATTTACATTTTATAAACGTGTGTGGGTCCCACGTCAGGTACGTTGTCGTGAAAGGTCATTTATCATATCTAAACGTCTACCCCCCCCCCTTTTTTTTCTCATTGTCAAGACCCTCTCATCTCCTTATATTCACGCAGTACTTAATTTTCCATGTGCACGAATTGCTGACAAAAATGTCATATAAATTGGATAGACTAAGCACTGCGAGTGTTTCTTTGCCTCAAGTGTAGTGGATTGATTTGATTGTTTTTGCTTAACGTCCAGTGGCAAATATTCCATGCAAATTAAAGCCATTGTGTTAGAAATTCACCTCAAGTCTAGTTAAACATTACCTTTTATTTGTATTTTTGTGAGAGAAGAAGAGAAAAAAAAACACGAATGATATAGAATTGCACACACGCACTTGCTTCAAATGTGTTTTCTAAAATAAAACCACTATGCAATCTTAAGCATTGATGACTATTTCGACTTAAGTTACAACAAAGTGGCATTTATTTGATAGCCAAATTATCTGATCCCGACTTGACTGTGATGAGAAAAAGCAACATATTACATGGTAGAGCACACTGGTTCCCGAAAAGTGGATCTTAGTATAAGAACAGGTACTTCCGATTTGGGCAACAAGGCAAACACATCATACTTTCAAATATTTATTTCATTATTCACGTGAAACTTCCGTCACGGGTTCTACCGTCACCCTGTAACGTGGAGCCTTTCAATTTGTATCAATTCATTGCCCATTGTCTTTTACTTTTGCACAAAGTAACAGCAACTCGTAGGAACTACATTTTGTCTACAATGTGTACTACTAGTTTTCTGCAGACACATACGGGGGTAAATTCAGTAAATAAACATACGTCATCAGGGACCGCCCATTTAGGGGAGAGCTTTCTGTATAACACTGAAGTTATATGCTCTTCTGATTGGCAGATAATGTTTGTAATAAATATTTTTTTGGTAGATGGATCAAAACTAGAGTTGAAAAAAAATAAAAAAATATATGCTGAATGTACTAATTTGTTTCCTTTCAGGGTTGAAAAGTAATGGGGGTCAGTATAGGAATTCAGTGCGAATGTACATTGTTTGTAAACAAGGCCATGTGAATGCCCAAAAATGCCGCATGACCCTATGTTTTTAATGTTGCAAAAGATAGGGCTACATTTGTACTTGCATGAATGATATATGAAAGATTTTAATTTCTAAAGGTAAATCAGGTATAAATTTATTCCCACACATAGATTAGCATTAAAGTCAATGGGAGATTTTTTTTTACTGAATTTACCCCTACAAGTAAGCAAAAACTAAACGAAGAGACAAATGATCAAACAGAAAAGACAAAAAACACTCCGCCACGGCTTTCTGGATTAATTCTTTTTTCATATCAACAATAGTCAGACAATTTTTTTGAAACTCCACCACTTGCACGTGGACAGAAGTGAATATTTTCACACTGAGATTCTCCTAAAACAATACAACAAACAAAACACAGCGAATTTCATACCGTTCAGTTTTGAGTTGTTGGTTTGATTGATGTATACACTGCATCTCCTATGATTCATATGACTGTTTTATGCGTCAACAACGTTGTTGCTCATTTACTAAACAGTGAAGGTATTTCGCCTTTTATAGCTGATGTTTATCATTTGAAAATCTATTCCAAGGTATCCCCCTTTTCTTCATAAAATAATTTAAACCAAAACAAATGCAAAAAGCAAAAAAAACTAAAAAATTGTTTTCCAAACGTTACTCGTAACAAAACAAGCTTCGTCTTTCAGAGGTAAGCATACGATGTAATGGGTTTGAAACCCTTATATACTACCCATTTTGTAAAGTTTCCTCAGAGAAGGTATTGGCAAAAATCTGGTTGGTTATATACGTATAGTATACGTTTGCGGCTTGTGGCGTTTTTCTTGTTTTTTGAAGTTGTGCTCTGCATAGATTAAAATCTAATAATCTCTAAAAATCTAAAACACCGACTCAATCATAGAATGAGTCTTTGTCAGGGCTTTATCGTAATAACAAACAAAAATTTTGCAAAAATTCGATATAGTACACCCTTTTAATTGAATTATCTATACATTTAAGTTTGCACTGCATGCTATGATTTCAAACCACAGTCTACATCTGTTGGGAACGTTGCCCTGAACGGGACGGAATGAAACCCGTACGTTCGATGAGGCGAAAGACCTTAATCTTAGCTACCTGAGTAGTCCTTTTTCTGTCCTCTTCAGGGATGAATGACAAAAGGGGGGTGTTAGTAATAACATTTAAAAAAAAAGAGCTTTATAATCATCCCATTTACATTTTATAAACGTGTGTGGGTCCCACGTCAGGTACGTTGTCGTGAAAGGTCATTTATCATATCTAAACGTCTACCCCCCCCCCTTTTTTTTCTCATTGTCAAGACCCTCTCATCTCCTTATATTCACGCAGTACTTAATTTTCCATGTGCACGAATTGCTGACAAAAATGTCATATAAATTGGATAGACTAAGCACTGCGAGTGTTTCTTTGCCTCAAGTGTAGTGGATTGATTTGATTGTTTTTGCTTAACGTCCAGTGGCAAATATTCCATGCAAATTAAAGCCATTGTGTTAGAAATTCACCTCAAGTCTAGTTAAACATTACCTTTTATTTGTATTTTTGTGAGAGAAGAAGAGAAAAAAAAACACGAATGATATAGAATTGCACACACGCACTTGCTTCAAATGTGTTTTCTAAAATAAAACCACTATGCAATCTTAAGCATTGATGACTATTTCGACTTAAGTTACAACAAAGTGGCATTTATTTGATAGCCAAATTATCTGATCCCGACTTGACTGTGATGAGAAAAAGCAACATATTACATGGTAGAGCACACTGGTTCCCGAAAAGTGGATCTTAGTATAAGAACAGGTACTTCCGATTTGGGCAACAAGGCAAACACATCATACTTTCAAATATTTATTTCATTATTCACGTGAAACTTCCGTCACGGGTTCTACCGTCACCCTGTAACGTGGAGCCTTTCAATTTGTATCAATTCATTGCCCATTGTCTTTTACTTTTGCACAAAGTAACAGCAACTCGTAGGAACTACATTTTGTCTACAATGTGTACTACTAGTTTTCTGCAGACACATACGGGGGTAAATTCAGTAAATAAACATACGTCATCAGGGACCGCCCATTTAGGGGAGAGCTTTCTGTATAACACTGAAGTTATATGCTCTTCTGATTGGCAGATAATGTTTGTAATAAATATTTTTTTGGTAGATGGATCAAAACTAGAGTTGAAAAAAAATAAAAAAATATATGCTGAATGTACTAATTTGTTTCCTTTCAGGGTTGAAAAGTAATGGGGGTCAGTATAGGAATTCAGTGCGAATGTACATTGTTTGTAAACAAGGCCATGTGAATGCCCAAAAATGCCGCATGACCCTATGTTTTTAATGTTGCAAAAGATAGGGCTACATTTGTACTTGCATGAATGATATATGAAAGATTTTAATTTCTAAAGGTAAATCAGGTATAAATTTATTCCCACACATAGATTAGCATTAAAGTCAATGGGAGATTTTTTTTTACTGAATTTACCCCTACAAGTAAGCAAAAACTAAACGAAGAGACAAATGATCAAACAGAAAAGACAAAAAACACTCCGCCACGGCTTTCTGGATTAATTCTTTTTTCATATCAACAATAGTCAGACAATTTTTTTGAAACTCCACCACTTGCACGTGGACAGAAGTGAATATTTTCACACTGAGATTCTCCTAAAACAATACAACAAACAAAACACAGCGAATTTCATACCGTTCAGTTTTGAGTTGTTGGTTTGATTGATGTATACACTGCATCTCCTATGATTCATATGACTGTTTTATGCGTCAACAACGTTGTTGCTCATTTACTAAACAGTGAAGGTATTTCGCCTTTTATAGCTGATGTTTATCATTTGAAAATCTATTCCAAGGTATCCCCCTTTTCTTCATAAAATAATTTAAACCAAAACAAATGCAAAAAGCAAAAAAAACTAAAAAATTGTTTTCCAAACGTTACTCGTAACAAAACAAGCTTCGTCTTTCAGAGGTAAGCATACGATGTAATGGGTTTGAAACCCTTATATACTACCCATTTTGTAAAGTTTCCTCAGAGAAGGTATTGGCAAAAATCTGGTTGGTTATATACGTATAGTATACGTTTGCGGCTTGTGGCGTTTTTCTTGTTTTTTGAAGTTGTGCTCTGCATAGATTAAAATCTAATAATCTCTAAAAATCTAAAACACCGACTCAATCATAGAATGAGTCTTTGTCAGGGCTTTATCGTAATAACAAACAAAAATTTTGCAAAAATTCGATATAGTACACCCTTTTAATTGAATTATCTATACATTTAAGTTTGCACTGCATGCTATGATTTCAAACCACAGTCTACATCTGTTGGGAACGTTGCCCTGAACGGGACGGAATGAAACCCGTACGTTCGATGAGGCGAAAGACCTTAATCTTAGCTACCTGAGTAGTCCTTTTTCTGTCCTCTTCAGGGATGAATGACAAAAGGGGGGTGTTAGTAATAACATTTAAAAAAAAAGAGCTTTATAATCATCCCATTTACATTTTATAAACGTGTGTGGGTCCCACGTCAGGTACGTTGTCGTGAAAGGTCATTTATCATATCTAAACGTCTACCCCCCCCCTTTTTTTTCTCATTGTCAAGACCCTCTCATCTCCTTATATTCACGCAGTACTTAATTTTCCATGTGCACTAATTGCTGACAAAAATGTCATATAAATTGGATAGACTAAGCACTGCGAGTGTTTCTTTGCCTCAAGTGTAGTGGATTGATTTGATTGTTTTTGCTTAACGTCCAGTGGCAAATATTCCATGCAAATTAAAGCCATTGTGTTAGAAATTCACCTCAAGTCTAGTTAAACATTACCTTTTATTTGTATTTTTGTGAGAGAAGAAGAGAAAAAAAAACACGAATGATATAGAATTGCACACACGCACTTGCTTCAAATGTGTTTTCTAAAATAAAACCACTATGCAATCTTAAGCATTGATGACTATTTCGACTTAAGTTACAACAAAGTGGCATTTATTTGATAGCCAAATTATCTGATCCCGACTTGACTGTGATGAGAAAAAGCAACATATTACATGGTAGAGCACACTGGTTCCCGAAAAGTGGATCTTAGTATAAGAACAGGTACTTCCGATTTGGGCAACAAGGCAAACACATCATACTTTCAAATATTTATTTCAAATATTTATTTCATTATTCACGTGAAACTTCCGTCACGGGTTCTACCGTCACCCTGTAACGTGGAGCCTTTCAATTTGTATCAATTCATTGCCCATTGTCTTTTACTTTTGCACAAAGTAACAGCAACTCGTAGGAACTACATTTTGTCTACAATGTGTACTACTAGTTTTCTGCAGACACATACGGGGGTAAATTCAGTAAATAAACATACGTCATCAGGGACCGCCCATTTAGGGGAGAGCTTTCTGTATAACACTGAAGTTATATGCTCTTCTGATTGGCAGATAATGTTTGTAATAAATATTTTTTTGGTAGATGGATCAAAACTAGAGTTGAAAAAAAATAAAAAAATATATGCTGAATGTACTAATTTGTTTCCTTTCAGGGTTGAAAAGTAATGGGGGTCAGTATAGGAATTCAGTGCGAATGTACATTGTTTGTAAACAAGGCCATGTGAATGCCCAAAAATGCCGCATGACCCTATGTTTTTAATGTTGCAAAAGATAGGGCTACATTTGTACTTGCATGAATGATATATGAAAGATTTTAATTTCTAAAGGTAAATCAGGTATAAATTTATTCCCACACATAGATTAGCATTAAAGTCAATGGGAGATTTTTTTTTACTGAATTTACCCCTACAAGTAAGCAAAAACTAAACGAAGAGACAAATGATCAAACAGAAAAGACAAAAAACACTCCGCCACGGCTTTCTGGATTAATTCTTTTTTCATATCAACAATAGTCAGACAATTTTTTTGAAACTCCACCACTTGCACGTGGACAGAAGTGAATATTTTCACACTGAGATTCTCCTAAAACAATACAACAAACAAAACACAGCGAATTTCATACCGTTCAGTTTTGAGTTGTTGGTTTGATTGATGTATACACTGCATCTCCTATGATTCATATGACTGTTTTATGCGTCAACAACGTTGTTGCTCATTTACTAAACAGTGAAGGTATTTCGCCTTTTATAGCTGATGTTTATCATTTGAAAATCTATTCCAAGGTATCCCCCTTTTCTTCATAAAATAATTTAAACCAAAACAAATGCAAAAAGCAAAAAAAACTAAAAAATTGTTTTCCAAACGTTACTCGTAACAAAACAAGCTTCGTCTTTCAGAGGTAAGCATACGATGTAATGGGTTTGAAACCCTTATATACTACCCATTTTGTAAAGTTTCCTCAGAGAAGGTATTGGCAAAAATCTGGTTGGTTATATACGTATAGTATACGTTTGCGGCTTGTGGCGTTTTTCTTGTTTTTTGAAGTTGTGCTCTGCATAGATTAAAATCTAATAATCTCTAAAAATCTAAAACACCGACTCAATCATAGAATGAGTCTTTGTCAGGGCTTTATCGTAATAACAAACAAAAATTTTGCAAAAATTCGATATAGTACACCCTTTTAATTGAATTATCTATACATTTAAGTTTGCACTGCATGCTATGATTTCAAACCACAGTCTACATCTGTTGGGAACGTTGCCCTGAACGGGACGGAATGAAACCCGTACGTTCGATGAGGCGAAAGACCTTAATCTTAGCTACCTGAGTAGTCCTTTTTCTGTCCTCTTCAGGGATGAATGACAAAAGGGGGGTGTTAGTAATAACATTTAAAAAAAAAGAGCTTTATAATCATCCCATTTACATTTTATAAACGTGTGTGGGTCCCACGTCAGGTACGTTGTCGTGAAAGGTCATTTATCATATCTAAACGTCTACCCCCCCCCCTTTTTTTTCTCATTGTCAAGACCCTCTCATCTCCTTATATTCACGCAGTACTTAATTTTCCATGTGCACTAATTGCTGACAAAAATGTCATATAAATTGGATAGACTAAGCACTGCGAGTGTTTCTTTGCCTCAAGTGTAGTGGATTGATTTGATTGTTTTTGCTTAACGTCCAGTGGCAAATATTCCATGCAAATTAAAGCCATTGTGTTAGAAATTCACCTCAAGTCTAGTTAAACATTACCTTTTATTTGTATTTTTGTGAGAGAAGAAGAGAAAAAAAAACACGAATGATATAGAATTGCACACACGCACTTGCTTCAAATGTGTTTTCTAAAATAAAACCACTATGCAATCTTAAGCATTGATGACTATTTCGACTTAAGTTACAACAAAGTGGCATTTATTTGATAGCCAAATTATCTGATCCCGACTTGACTGTGATGAGAAAAAGCAACATATTACATGGTAGAGCACACTGGTTCCCGAAAAGTGGATCTTAGTATAAGAACAGGTACTTCCGATTTGGGCAACAAGGCAAACACATCATACTTTCAAATATTTATTTCATTATTCACGTGAAACTTCCGTCACGGGTTCTACCGTCACCCTGTAACGTGGAGCCTTTCAATTTGTATCAATTCATTGCCCATTGTCTTTTACTTTTGCACAAAGTAACAGCTACTCGTAGGAACTACATTTTGTCTACAATGTGTACTACTAGTTTTCTGCAGACACATACGGGGGTAAATTCAGTAAATAAACATACGTCATCAGGGACCGCCCATTTAGGGGAGAGCTTTCTGTATAACACTGAAGTTATATGCTCTTCTGATTGGCAGATAATGTTTGTAATAAATATTTTTTTGGTAGATGGATCAAAACTAGAGTTGAAAAAAAATAAAAAAATATATGCTGAATGTACTAATTTGTTTCCTTTCAGGGTTGAAAAGTAATGGGGGTCAGTATAGGAATTCAGTGCGAATGTACATTGTTTGTAAACAAGGCCATGTGAATGCCCAAAAATGCCGCATGACCCTATGTTTTTATTGTTGCAAAAGATAGGGCTACATTTGTACTTGCATGAATGATATATGAAAGATTTTAATTTCTAAAGGTAAATCAGGTATAAATTTATTCCCACACATAGATTAGCATTAAAGTCAATGGGAGATTTTTTTTTACTGAATTTACCCCTACAAGTAAGCAAAAACTAAACGAAGAGACAAATGATCAAACAGAAAAGACAAAAAACACTCCGCCACGGCTTTCTGGATTAATTCTTTTTTCATATCAACAATAGTCAGACAATTTTTTTGAAACTCCACCACTTGCACGTGGACAGAAGTGAATATTTTCACACTGAGATTCTCCTAAAACAATACAACAAACAAAACACAGCGAATTTCATACCGTTCAGTTTTGAGTTGTTGGTTTGATTGATGTATACACTGCATCTCCTATGATTCATATGACTGTTTTATGCGTCAACAACGTTGTTGCTCATTTACTAAACAGTGAAGGTATTTCGCCTTTTATAGCTGATGTTTATCATTTGAAAATCTATTCCAAGGTATCCCCCTTTTCTTCATAAAATAATTTAAACCAAAACAAATGCAAAAAGCAAAAAAAACTAAAAAATTGTTTTCCAAACGTTACTCGTAACAAAACAAGCTTCGTCTTTCAGAGGTAAGCATACGATGTAATGGGTTTGAAACCCTTATATACTACCCATTTTGTAAAGTTTCCTCAGAGAAGGTATTGGCAAAAATCTGGTTGGTTATATACGTATAGTATACGTTTGCGGCTTGTGGCGTTTTTCTTGTTTTTTGAAGTTGTGCTCTGCATAGATTAAAATCTAATAATCTCTAAAAATCTAAAACACCGACTCAATCATAGAATGAGTCTTTGTCAGGGCTTTATCGTAATAACAAACAAAAATTTTGCAAAAATTCGATATAGTACACCCTTTTAATTGAATTATCTATACATTTAAGTTTGCACTGCATGCTATGATTTCAAACCACAGTCTACATCTGTTGGGAACGTTGCCCTGAACGGGACGGAATGAAACCCGTACGTTCGATGAGGCGAAAGACCTTAATCTTAGCTACCTGAGTAGTCCCTTTTCTGTCCTCTTCAGGGATGAATGACAAAAGGGGGGTGTTAGTAATAACATTTAAAAAAAAAGAGCTTTATAATCATCCCATTTACATTTTATAAACGTGTGTGGGTCCCACGTCAGGTACGTTGTCGTGAAAGGTCATTTATCATATCTAAACGTCTACCCCCCCCCCCCTTTTTTTTCTCATTGTCAAGACCCTCTCATCTCCTTATATTCACGCAGTACTTAATTTTCCATGTGCACTAATTGCTGACAAAAATGTCATATAAATTGGATAGACTAAGCACTGCGAGTGTTTCTTTGCCTCAAGTGTAGTGGATTGATTTGATTGTTTTTGCTTAACGTCCAGTGGCAAATATTCCATGCAAATTAAAGCCATTGTGTTAGAAATTCACCTCAAGTCTAGTTAAACATTACCTTTTATTTGTATTTTTGTGAGAGAAGAAGAGAAAAAAAAACACGAATGATATAGAATTGCACACACGCACTTGCTTCAAATGTGTTTTCTAAAATAAAACCACTATGCAATCTTAAGCATTGATGACTATTTCGACTTAAGTTACAACAAAGTGGCATTTATTTGATAGCCAAATTATCTGATCCCGACTTGACTGTGATGAGAAAAAGCAACATATTACATGGTAGAGCACACTGGTTCCCGAAAAGTGGATCTTAGTATAAGAACAGGTACTTCCGATTTGGGCAACAAGGCAAACACATCATACTTTCAAATATTTATTTCATTATTCACGTGAAACTTCCGTCACGGGTTCTACCGTCACCCTGTAACGTGGAGCCTTTCAATTTGTATCAATTCATTGCCCATTGTCTTTTACTTTTGCACAAAGTAACAGCTACTCGTAGGAACTACATTTTGTCTACAATGTGTACTACTAGTTTTCTGCAGACACATACGGGGGTAAATTCAGTAAATAAACATACGTCATCAGGGACCGCCCATTTAGGGGAGAGCTTTCTGTATAACACTGAAGTTATATGCTCTTCTGATTGGCAGATAATGTTTGTAATAAATATTTTTTTGGTAGATGGATCAAAACTAGAGTTGAAAAAAAATAAAAAAATATATGCTGAATGTACTAATTTGTTTCCTTTCAGGGTTGAAAAGTAATGGGGGTCAGTATAGGAATTCAGTGCGAATGTACATTGTTTGTAAACAAGGCCATGTGAATGCCCAAAAATGCCGCATGACCCTATGTTTTTATTGTTGCAAAAGATAGGGCTACATTTGTACTTGCATGAATGATATATGAAAGATTTTAATTTCTAAAGGTAAATCAGGTATAAATTTATTCCCACACATAGATTAGCATTAAAGTCAATGGGAGATTTTTTTTTACTGAATTTACCCCTACAAGTAAGCAAAAACTAAACGAAGAGACAAATGATCAAACAGAAAAGACAAAAAACACTCCGCCACGGCTTTCTGGATTAATTCTTTTTTCATATCAACAATAGTCAGACAATTTTTTTGAAACTCCACCACTTGCACGTGGACAGAAGTGAATATTTTCACACTGAGATTCTCCTAAAACAATACAACAAACAAAACACAGCGAATTTCATACCGTTCAGTTTTGAGTTGTTGGTTTGATTGATGTATACACTGCATCTCCTATGATTCATATGACTGTTTTATGCGTCAACAACGTTGTTGCTCATTTACTAAACAGTGAAGGTATTTCGCCTTTTATAGCTGATGTTTATCATTTGAAAATCTATTCCAAGGTATCCCCCTTTTCTTCATAAAATAATTTAAACCAAAACAAATGCAAAAAGCAAAAAAAACTAAAAAATTGTTTTCCAAACGTTACTCGTAACAAAACAAGCTTCGTCTTTCAGAGGTAAGCATACGATGTAATGGGTTTGAAACCCTTATATACTACCCATTTTGTAAAGTTTCCTCAGAGAAGGTATTGGCAAAAATCTGGTTGGTTATATACGTATAGTATACGTTTGCGGCTTGTGGCGTTTTTCTTGTTTTTTGAAGTTGTGCTCTGCATAGATTAAAATCTAATAATCTCTAAAAATCTAAAACACCGACTCAATCATAGAATGAGTCTTTGTCAGGGCTTTATCGTAATAACAAACAAAAATTTTGCAAAAATTCGATATAGTACACCCTTTTAATTGAATTATCTATACATTTAAGTTTGCACTGCATGCTATGATTTCAAACCACAGTCTACATCTGTTGGGAACGTTGCCCTGAACGGGACGGAATGAAACCCGTACGTTCGATGAGGCGAAAGACCTTAATCTTAGCTACCTGAGTAGTCCTTTTTCTGTCCTCTTCAGGGATGAATGACAAAAGGGGGGTGTTAGTAATAACATTTAAAAAAAAAGAGCTTTATAATCATCCCATTTACATTTTATAAACGTGTGTGGGTCCCACGTCAGGTACGTTGTCGTGAAAGGTCATTTATCATATCTAAACGTCTACCCCCCCCCCTTTTTTTTCTCATTGTCAAGACCCTCTCATCTCCTTATATTCACGCAGTACTTAATTTTCCATGTGCACGAATTGCTGACAAAAATGTCATATAAATTGGATAGACTAAGCACTGCGAGTGTTTCTTTGCCTCAAGTGTAGTGGATTGATTTGATTGTTTTTGCTTAACGTCCAGTGGCAAATATTCCATGCAAATTAAAGCCATTGTGTTAGAAATTCACCTCAAGTCTAGTTAAACATTACCTTTTATTTGTATTTTTGTGAGAGAAGAAGAGAAAAAAAAACACGAATGATATAGAATTGCACACACGCACTTGCTTCAAATGTGTTTTCTAAAATAAAACCACTATGCAATCTTAAGCATTGATGACTATTTCGACTTAAGTTACAACAAAGTGGCATTTATTTGATAGCCAAATTATCTGATCCCGACTTGACTGTGATGAGAAAAAGCAACATATTACATGGTAGAGCACACTGGTTCCCGAAAAGTGGATCTTAGTATAAGAACAGGTACTTCCGATTTGGGCAACAAGGCAAACACATCATACTTTCAAATATTTATTTCATTATTCACGTGAAACTTCCGTCACGGGTTCTACCGTCACCCTGTAACGTGGAGCCTTTCAATTTGTATCAATTCATTGCCCATTGTCTTTTACTTTTGCACAAAGTAACAGCTACTCGTAGGAACTACATTTTGTCTACAATGTGTACTACTAGTTTTCTGCAGACACATACGGGGGTAAATTCAGTAAATAAACATACGTCATCAGGGACCGCCCATTTAGGGGAGAGCTTTCTGTATAACACTGAAGTTATATGCTCTTCTGATTGGCAGATAATGTTTGTAATAAATATTTTTTTGGTAGATGGATCAAAACTAGAGTTGAAAAAAAATAAAAAAATATATGCTGAATGTACTAATTTGTTTCCTTTCAGGGTTGAAAAGTAATGGGGGTCAGTATAGGAATTCAGTGCGAATGTACATTGTTTGTAAACAAGGCCATGTGAATGCCCAAAAATGCCGCATGACCCTATGTTTTTATTGTTGCAAAAGATAGGGCTACATTTGTACTTGCATGAATGATATATGAAAGATTTTAATTTCTAAAGGTAAATCAGGTATAAATTTATTCCCACACATAGATTAGCATTAAAGTCAATGGGAGATTTTTTTTTACTGAATTTACCCCTACAAGTAAGCAAAAACTAAACGAAGAGACAAATGATCAAACAGAAAAGACAAAAAACACTCCGCCACGGCTTTCTGGATTAATTCTTTTTTCATATCAACAATAGTCAGACAATTTTTTTGAAACTCCACCACTTGCACGTGGACAGAAGTGAATATTTTCACACTGAGATTCTCCTAAAACAATACAACAAACAAAACACAGCGAATTTCATACCGTTCAGTTTTGAGTTGTTGGTTTGATTGATGTATACACTGCATCTCCTATGATTCATATGACTGTTTTATGCGTCAACAACGTTGTTGCTCATTTACTAAACAGTGAAGGTATTTCGCCTTTTATAGCTGATGTTTATCATTTGAAAATCTATTCCAAGGTATCCCCCTTTTCTTCATAAAATAATTTAAACCAAAACAAATGCAAAAAGCAAAAAAAACTAAAAAATTGTTTTCCAAACGTTACTCGTAACAAAACAAGCTTCGTCTTTCAGAGGTAAGCATACGATGTAATGGGTTTGAAACCCTTATATACTACCCATTTTGTAAAGTTTCCTCAGAGAAGGTATTGGCAAAAATCTGGTTGGTTATATACGTATAGTATACGTTTGCGGCTTGTGGCGTTTTTCTTGTTTTTTGAAGTTGTGCTCTGCATAGATTAAAATCTAATAATCTCTAAAAATCTAAAACACCGACTCAATCATAGAATGAGTCTTTGTCAGGGCTTTATCGTAATAACAAACAAAAATTTTGCAAAAATTCGATATAGTACACCCTTTTAATTGAATTATCTATACATTTAAGTTTGCACTGCATGCTATGATTTCAAACCACAGTCTACATCTGTTGGGAACGTTGCCCTGAACGGGACGGAATGAAACCCGTACGTTCGATGAGGCGAAAGACCTTAATCTTAGCTACCTGAGTAGTCCCTTTTCTGTCCTCTTCAGGGATGAATGACAAAAGGGGGGTGTTAGTAATAACATTTAAAAAAAAAGAGCTTTATAATCATCCCATTTACATTTTATAAACGTGTGTGGGTCCCACGTCAGGTACGTTGTCGTGAAAGGTCATTTATCATATCTAAACGTCTACCCCCCCCCCCCCCCCCTTTTTTTTCTCATTGTCAAGACCCTCTCATCTCCTTATATTCACGCAGTACTTAATTTTCCATGTGCACTAATTGCTGACAAAAATGTCATATAAATTGGATAGACTAAGCACTGCGAGTGTTTCTTTGCCTCAAGTGTAGTGGATTGATTTGATTGTTTTTGCTTAACGTCCAGTGGCAAATATTCCATGCAAATTAAAGCCATTGTGTTAGAAATTCACCTCAAGTCTAGTTAAACATTACCTTTTATTTGTATTTTTGTGAGAGAAGAAGAGAAAAAAAAACACGAATGATATAGAATTGCACACACGCACTTGCTTCAAATGTGTTTTCTAAAATAAAACCACTATGCAATCTTAAGCATTGATGACTATTTCGACTTAAGTTACAACAAAGTGGCATTTATTTGATAGCCAAATTATCTGATCCCGACTTGACTGTGATGAGAAAAAGCAACATATTACATGGTAGAGCACACTGGTTCCCGAAAAGTGGATCTTAGTATAAGAACAGGTACTTCCGATTTGGGCAACAAGGCAAACACATCATACTTTCAAATATTTATTTCATTATTCACGTGAAACTTCCGTCACGGGTTCTACCGTCACCCTGTAACGTGGAGCCTTTCAATTTGTATCAATTCATTGCCCATTGTCTTTTACTTTTGCACAAAGTAACAGCTACTCGTAGGAACTACATTTTGTCTACAATGTGTACTACTAGTTTTCTGCAGACACATACGGGGGTAAATTCAGTAAATAAACATACGTCATCAGGGACCGCCCATTTAGGGGAGAGCTTTCTGTATAACACTGAAGTTATATGCTCTTCTGATTGGCAGATAATGTTTGTAATAAATATTTTTTTGGTAGATGGATCAAAACTAGAGTTGAAAAAAAATAAAAAAATATATGCTGAATGTACTAATTTGTTTCCTTTCAGGGTTGAAAAGTAATGGGGGTCAGTATAGGAATTCAGTGCGAATGTACATTGTTTGTAAACAAGGCCATGTGAATGCCCAAAAATGCCGCATGACCCTATGTTTTTATTGTTGCAAAAGATAGGGCTACATTTGTACTTGCATGAATGATATATGAAAGATTTTAATTTCTAAAGGTAAATCAGGTATAAATTTATTCCCACACATAGATTAGCATTAAAGTCAATGGGAGATTTTTTTTTACTGAATTTACCCCTACAAGTAAGCAAAAACTAAACGAAGAGACAAATGATCAAACAGAAAAGACAAAAAACACTCCGCCACGGCTTTCTGGATTAATTCTTTTTTCATATCAACAATAGTCAGACAATTTTTTTGAAACTCCACCACTTGCACGTGGACAGAAGTGAATATTTTCACACTGAGATTCTCCTAAAACAATACAACAAACAAAACACAGCGAATTTCATACCGTTCAGTTTTGAGTTGTTGGTTTGATTGATGTATACACTGCATCTCCTATGATTCATATGACTGTTTTATGCGTCAACAACGTTGTTGCTCATTTACTAAACAGTGAAGGTATTTCGCCTTTTATAGCTGATGTTTATCATTTGAAAATCTATTCCAAGGTATCCCCCTTTTCTTCATAAAATAATTTAAACCAAAACAAATGCAAAAAGCAAAAAAAACTAAAAAATTGTTTTCCAAACGTTACTCGTAACAAAACAAGCTTCGTCTTTCAGAGGTAAGCATACGATGTAATGGGTTTGAAACCCTTATATACTACCCATTTTGTAAAGTTTCCTCAGAGAAGGTATTGGCAAAAATCTGGTTGGTTATATACGTATAGTATACGTTTGCGGCTTGTGGCGTTTTTCTTGTTTTTTGAAGTTGTGCTCTGCATAGATTAAAATCTAATAATCTCTAAAAATCTAAAACACCGACTCAATCATAGAATGAGTCTTTGTCAGGGCTTTATCGTAATAACAAACAAAAATTTTGCAAAAATTCGATATAGTACACCCTTTTAATTGAATTATCTATACATTTAAGTTTGCACTGCATGCTATGATTTCAAACCACAGTCTACATCTGTTGGGAACGTTGCCCTGAACGGGACGGAATGAAACCCGTACGTTCGATGAGGCGAAAGACCTTAATCTTAGCTACCTGAGTAGTCCTTTTTCTGTCCTCTTCAGGGATGAATGACAAAAGGGGGGTGTTAGTAATAACATTTAAAAAAAAAGAGCTTTATAATCATCCCATTTACATTTTATAAACGTGTGTGGGTCCCACGTCAGGTACGTTGTCGTGAAAGGTCATTTATCATATCTAAACGTCTACCCCCCCCCCCTTTTTTTTCTCATTGTCAAGACCCTCTCATCTCCTTATATTCACGCAGTACTTAATTTTCCATGTGCACGAATTGCTGACAAAAATGTCATATAAATTGGATAGACTAAGCACTGCGAGTGTTTCTTTGCCTCAAGTGTAGTGGATTGATTTGATTGTTTTTGCTTAACGTCCAGTGGCAAATATTCCATGCAAATTAAAGCCATTGTGTTAGAAATTCACCTCAAGTCTAGTTAAACATTACCTTTTATTTGTATTTTTGTGAGAGAAGAAGAGAAAAAAAAACACGAATGATATAGAATTGCACACACGCACTTGCTTCAAATGTGTTTTCTAAAATAAAACCACTATGCAATCTTAAGCATTGATGACTATTTCGACTTAAGTTACAACAAAGTGGCATTTATTTGATAGCCAAATTATCTGATCCCGACTTGACTGTGATGAGAAAAAGCAACATATTACATGGTAGAGCACACTGGTTCCCGAAAAGTGGATCTTAGTATAAGAACAGGTACTTCCGATTTGGGCAACAAGGCAAACACATCATACTTTCAAATATTTATTTCATTATTCACGTGAAACTTCCGTCACGGGTTCTACCGTCACCCTGTAACGTGGAGCCTTTCAATTTGTATCAATTCATTGCCCATTGTCTTTTACTTTTGCACAAAGTAACAGCTACTCGTAGGAACTACATTTTGTCTACAATGTGTACTACTAGTTTTCTGCAGACACATACGGGGGTAAATTCAGTAAATAAACATACGTCATCAGGGACCGCCCATTTAGGGGAGAGCTTTCTGTATAACACTGAAGTTATATGCTCTTCTGATTGGCAGATAATGTTTGTAATAAATATTTTTTTGGTAGATGGATCAAAACTAGAGTTGAAAAAAAATAAAAAAATATATGCTGAATGTACTAATTTGTTTCCTTTCAGGGTTGAAAAGTAATGGGGGTCAGTATAGGAATTCAGTGCGAATGTACATTGTTTGTAAACAAGGCCATGTGAATGCCCAAAAATGCCGCATGACCCTATGTTTTTATTGTTGCAAAAGATAGGGCTACATTTGTACTTGCATGAATGATATATGAAAGATTTTAATTTCTAAAGGTAAATCAGGTATAAATTTATTCCCACACATAGATTAGCATTAAAGTCAATGGGAGATTTTTTTTTACTGAATTTACCCCTACAAGTAAGCAAAAACTAAACGAAGAGACAAATGATCAAACAGAAAAGACAAAAAACACTCCGCCACGGCTTTCTGGATTAATTCTTTTTTCATATCAACAATAGTCAGACAATTTTTTTGAAACTCCACCACTTGCACGTGGACAGAAGTGAATATTTTCACACTGAGATTCTCCTAAAACAATACAACAAACAAAACACAGCGAATTTCATACCGTTCAGTTTTGAGTTGTTGGTTTGATTGATGTATACACTGCATCTCCTATGATTCATATGACTGTTTTATGCGTCAACAACGTTGTTGCTCATTTACTAAACAGTGAAGGTATTTCGCCTTTTATAGCTGATGTTTATCATTTGAAAATCTATTCCAAGGTATCCCCCTTTTCTTCATAAAATAATTTAAACCAAAACAAATGCAAAAAGCAAAAAAAACTAAAAAATTGTTTTCCAAACGTTACTCGTAACAAAACAAGCTTCGTCTTTCAGAGGTAAGCATACGATGTAATGGGTTTGAAACCCTTATATACTACCCATTTTGTAAAGTTTCCTCAGAGAAGGTATTGGCAAAAATCTGGTTGGTTATATACGTATAGTATACGTTTGCGGCTTGTGGCGTTTTTCTTGTTTTTTGAAGTTGTGCTCTGCATAGATTAAAATCTAATAATCTCTAAAAATCTAAAACACCGACTCAATCATAGAATGAGTCTTTGTCAGGGCTTTATCGTAATAACAAACAAAAATTTTGCAAAAATTCGATATAGTACACCCTTTTAATTGAATTATCTATACATTTAAGTTTGCACTGCATGCTATGATTTCAAACCACAGTCTACATCTGTTGGGAACGTTGCCCTGAACGGGACGGAATGAAACCCGTACGTTCGATGAGGCGAAAGACCTTAATCTTAGCTACCTGAGTAGTCCTTTTTCTGTCCTCTTCAGGGATGAATGACAAAAGGGGGGTGTTAGTAATAACATTTAAAAAAAAAGAGCTTTATAATCATCCCATTTACATTTTATAAACGTGTGTGGGTCCCACGTCAGGTACGTTGTCGTGAAAGGTCATTTATCATATCTAAACGTCTACCCCCCCCTTTTTTTTCTCATTGTCAAGACCCTCTCATCTCCTTATATTCACGCAGTACTTAATTTTCCATGTGCACGAATTGCTGACAAAAATGTCATATAAATTGGATAGACTAAGCACTGCGAGTGTTTCTTTGCCTCAAGTGTAGTGGATTGATTTGATTGTTTTTGCTTAACGTCCAGTGGCAAATATTCCATGCAAATTAAAGCCATTGTGTTAGAAATTCACCTCAAGTCTAGTTAAACATTACCTTTTATTTGTATTTTTGTGAGAGAAGAAGAGAAAAAAAAACACGAATGATATAGAATTGCACACACGCACTTGCTTCAAATGTGTTTTCTAAAATAAAACCACTATGCAATCTTAAGCATTGATGACTATTTCGACTTAAGTTACAACAAAGTGGCATTTATTTGATAGCCAAATTATCTGATCCCGACTTGACTGTGATGAGAAAAAGCAACATATTACATGGTAGAGCACACTGGTTCCCGAAAAGTGGATCTTAGTATAAGAACAGGTA
Organism: Mytilus trossulus; assembly: GCF_036588685.1. Taxonomy (NCBI): domain Eukaryota; kingdom Metazoa; phylum Mollusca; class Bivalvia; order Mytilida; family Mytilidae; genus Mytilus; species Mytilus trossulus. The sequence goes on along the minus strand of NC_086383.1, from coordinate 56,573,525 downwards.
CTTCCGATTTGGGCAACAAGGCAAACACATCATACTTTCAAATATTTATTTCATTATTCACGTGAAACTTCCGTCACGGGTTCTACCGTCACCCTGTAACGTGGAGCCTTTCAATTTGTATCAATTCATTGCCCATTGTCTTTTACTTTTGCACAAAGTAACAGCTACTCGTAGGAACTACATTTTGTCTACAATGTGTACTACTAGTTTTCTGCAGACACATACGGGGGTAAATTCAGTAAATAAACATACGTCATCAGGGACCGCCCATTTAGGGGAGAGCTTTCTGTATAACACTGAAGTTATATGCTCTTCTGATTGGCAGATAATGTTTGTAATAAATATTTTTTTGGTAGATGGATCAAAACTAGAGTTGAAAAAAAATAAAAAAATATATGCTGAATGTACTAATTTGTTTCCTTTCAGGGTTGAAAAGTAATGGGGGTCAGTATAGGAATTCAGTGCGAATGTACATTGTTTGTAAACAAGGCCATGTGAATGCCCAAAAATGCCGCATGACCCTATGTTTTTATTGTTGCAAAAGATAGGGCTACATTTGTACTTGCATGAATGATATATGAAAGATTTTAATTTCTAAAGGTAAATCAGGTATAAATTTATTCCCACACATAGATTAGCATTAAAGTCAATGGGAGATTTTTTTTTACTGAATTTACCCCTACAAGTAAGCAAAAACTAAACGAAGAGACAAATGATCAAACAGAAAAGACAAAAAACACTCCGCCACGGCTTTCTGGATTAATTCTTTTTTCATATCAACAATAGTCAGACAATTTTTTTGAAACTCCACCACTTGCACGTGGACAGAAGTGAATATTTTCACACTGAGATTCTCCTAAAACAATACAACAAACAAAACACAGCGAATTTCATACCGTTCAGTTTTGAGTTGTTGGTTTGATTGATGTATACACTGCATCTCCTATGATTCATATGACTGTTTTATGCGTCAACAACGTTGTTGCTCATTTACTAAACAGTGAAGGTATTTCGCCTTTTATAGCTGATGTTTATCATTTGAAAATCTATTCCAAGGTATCCCCCTTTTCTTCATAAAATAATTTAAACCAAAACAAATGCAAAAAGCAAAAAAAACTAAAAAATTGTTTTCCAAACGTTACTCGTAACAAAACAAGCTTCGTCTTTCAGAGGTAAGCATACGATGTAATGGGTTTGAAACCCTTATATACTACCCATTTTGTAAAGTTTCCTCAGAGAAGGTATTGGCAAAAATCTGGTTGGTTATATACGTATAGTATACGTTTGCGGCTTGTGGCGTTTTTCTTGTTTTTTGAAGTTGTGCTCTGCATAGATTAAAATCTAATAATCTCTAAAAATCTAAAACACCGACTCAATCATAGAATGAGTCTTTGTCAGGGCTTTATCGTAATAACAAACAAAAATTTTGCAAAAATTCGATATAGTACACCCTTTTAATTGAATTATCTATACATTTAAGTTTGCACTGCATGCTATGATTTCAAACCACAGTCTACATCTGTTGGGAACGTTGCCCTGAACGGGACGGAATGAAACCCGTACGTTCGATGAGGCGAAAGACCTTAATCTTAGCTACCTGAGTAGTCCCTTTTCTGTCCTCTTCAGGGATGAATGACAAAAGGGGGGTGTTAGTAATAACATTTAAAAAAAAAGAGCTTTATAATCATCCCATTTACATTTTATAAACGTGTGTGGGTCCCACGTCAGGTACGTTGTCGTGAAAGGTCATTTATCATATCTAAACGTCTACCCCCCCCCTTTTTTTTCTCATTGTCAAGACCCTCTCATCTCCTTATATTCACGCAGTACTTAATTTTCCATGTGCACTAATTGCTGACAAAAATGTCATATAAATTGGATAGACTAAGCACTGCGAGTGTTTCTTTGCCTCAAGTGTAGTGGATTGATTTGATTGTTTTTGCTTAACGTCCAGTGGCAAATATTCCATGCAAATTAAAGCCATTGTGTTAGAAATTCACCTCAAGTCTAGTTAAACATTACCTTTTATTTGTATTTTTGTGAGAGAAGAAGAGAAAAAAAAACACGAATGATATAGAATTGCACACACGCACTTGCTTCAAATGTGTTTTCTAAAATAAAACCACTATGCAATCTTAAGCATTGATGACTATTTCGACTTAAGTTACAACAAAGTGGCATTTATTTGATAGCCAAATTATCTGATCCCGACTTGACTGTGATGAGAAAAAGCAACATATTACATGGTAGAGCACACTGGTTCCCGAAAAGTGGATCTTAGTATAAGAACAGGTACTTCCGATTTGGGCAACAAGGCAAACACATCATACTTTCAAATATTTATTTCATTATTCACGTGAAACTTCCGTCACGGGTTCTACCGTCACCCTGTAACGTGGAGCCTTTCAATTTGTATCAATTCATTGCCCATTGTCTTTTACTTTTGCACAAAGTAACAGCTACTCGTAGGAACTACATTTTGTCTACAATGTGTACTACTAGTTTTCTGCAGACACATACGGGGGTAAATTCAGTAAATAAACATACGTCATCAGGGACCGCCCATTTAGGGGAGAGCTTTCTGTATAACACTGAAGTTATATGCTCTTCTGATTGGCAGATAATGTTTGTAATAAATATTTTTTTGGTAGATGGATCAAAACTAGAGTTGAAAAAAAATAAAAAAATATATGCTGAATGTACTAATTTGTTTCCTTTCAGGGTTGAAAAGTAATGGGGGTCAGTATAGGAATTCAGTGCGAATGTACATTGTTTGTAAACAAGGCCATGTGAATGCCCAAAAATGCCGCATGACCCTATGTTTTTATTGTTGCAAAAGATAGGGCTACATTTGTACTTGCATGAATGATATATGAAAGATTTTAATTTCTAAAGGTAAATCAGGTATAAATTTATTCCCACACATAGATTAGCATTAAAGTCAATGGGAGATTTTTTTTTACTGAATTTACCCCTACAAGTAAGCAAAAACTAAACGAAGAGACAAATGATCAAACAGAAAAGACAAAAAACACTCCGCCACGGCTTTCTGGATTAATTTTTTTTTCATATCAACAATAGTCAGACAATTTTTTTGAAACTCCACCACTTGCACGTGGACAGAAGTGAATATTTTCACACTGAGATTCTCCTAAAACAATACAACAAACAAAACACAGCGAATTTCATACCGTTCAGTTTTGAGTTGTTGGTTTGATTGATGTATACACTGCATCTCCTATGATTCATATGACTGTTTTATGCGTCAACAACGTTGTTGCTCATTTACTAAACAGTGAAGGTATTTCGCCTTTTATAGCTGATGTTTATCATTTGAAAATCTATTCCAAGGTATCCCCCTTTTCTTCATAAAATAATTTAAACCAAAACAAATGCAAAAAGCAAAAAAAACTAAAAAATTGTTTTCCAAACGTTACTCGTAACAAAACAAGCTTCGTCTTTCAGAGGTAAGCATACGATGTAATGGGTTTGAAACCCTTATATACTACCCATTTTGTAAAGTTTCCTCAGAGAAGGTATTGGCAAAAATCTGGTTGGTTATATACGTATAGTATACGTTTGCGGCTTGTGGCGTTTTTCTTGTTTTTTGAAGTTGTGCTCTGCATAGATTAAAATCTAATAATCTCTAAAAATCTAAAACACCGACTCAATCATAGAATGAGTCTTTGTCAGGGCTTTATCGTAATAACAAACAAAAATTTTGCAAAAATTCGATATAGTACACCCTTTTAATTGAATTATCTATACATTTAAGTTTGCACTGCATGCTATGATTTCAAACCACAGTCTACATCTGTTGGGAACGTTGCCCTGAACGGGACGGAATGAAACCCGTACGTTCGATGAGGCGAAAGACCTTAATCTTAGCTACCTGAGTAGTCCTTTTTCTGTCCTCTTCAGGGATGAATGACAAAAGGGGGGTGTTAGTAATAACATTTAAAAAAAAAGAGCTTTATAATCATCCCATTTACATTTTATTAAACGTGTGTGGGTCCCACGTCAGGTACGTTGTCGTGAAAGGTCGTTTATCATATCTAAACGTCTACCCCCCCCCCTTTTTTTTCTCATTGTCAAGACCCTCTCATCTCCTTATATTCACGCAGTACTTAATTTTCCATGTGCACTAATTGCTGACAAAAATGTCATATAAATTGGATAGACTAAGCACTGCGAGTGTTTCTTTGCCTCAAGTGTAGTGGATTGATTTGATTGTTTTTGCTTAACGTCCAGTGGCAAATATTCCATGCAAATTAAAGCCATTGTGTTAGAAATTCACCTCAAGTCTAGTTAAACATTACCTTTTATTTGTATTTTTGTGAGAGAAGAAGAGAAAAAAAAAACACGAATGATATAGAATTGCACACACGCACTTGCTTCAAATGTGTTTTCTAAAATAAAACCACTATGCAATCTTAAGCATTGATGACTATTTCGACTTAAGTTACAACAAAGTGGCATTTATTTGATAGCCAAATTATCTGATCCCGACTTGACTGTGATGAGAAAAAGCAACATATTACATGGTAGAGCACACTGGTTCCCGAAAAGTGGATCTTAGTATAAGAACAGGTACTTCCGATTTGGGCAACAAGGCAAACACATCATACTTTCAAATATTTATTTCATTATTCACGTGAAACTTCCGTCACGGGTTCTACCGTCACCCTGTAACGTGGAGCCTTTCAATTTGTATCAATTCATTGCCCATTGTCTTTTACTTTTGCACAAAGTAACAGCTACTCGTAGGAACTACATTTTGTCTACAATGTGTACTACTAGTTTTCTGCAGACACATACGGGGGTAAATTCAGTAAATAAACATACGTCATCAGGGACCGCCCATTTAGGGGAGAGCTTTCTGTATAACACTGAAGTTATATGCTCTTCTGATTGGCAGATAATGTTTGTAATAAATATTTTTTTGGTAGATGGATCAAAACTAGAGTTGAAAAAAAATAAAAAAATATATGCTGAATGTACTAATTTGTTTCCTTTCAGGGTTGAAAAGTAATGGGGGTCAGTATAGGAATTCAGTGCGAATGTACATTGTTTGTAAACAAGGCCATGTGAATGCCCAAAAATGCCGCATGACCCTATGTTTTTATTGTTGCAAAAGATAGGGCTACATTTGTACTTGCATGAATGATATATGAAAGATTTTAATTTCTAAAGGTAAATCAGGTATAAATTTATTCCCACACATAGATTAGCATTAAAGTCAATGGGAGATTTTTTTTTACTGAATTTACCCCTACAAGTAAGCAAAAACTAAACGAAGAGACAAATGATCAAACAGAAAAGACAAAAAACACTCCGCCACGGCTTTCTGGATTAATTTTTTTTTCATATCAACAATAGTCAGACAATTTTTTTGAAACTCCACCACTTGCACGTGGACAGAAGTGAATATTTTCACACTGAGATTCTCCTAAAACAATACAACAAACAAAACACAGCGAATTTCATACCGTTCAGTTTTGAGTTGTTGGTTTGATTGATGTATACACTGCATCTCCTATGATTCATATGACTGTTTTATGCGTCAACAACGTTGTTGCTCATTTACTAAACAGTGAAGGTATTTCGCCTTTTATAGCTGATGTTTATCATTTGAAAATCTATTCCAAGGTATCCCCCTTTTCTTCATAAAATAATTTAAACCAAAACAAATGCAAAAAGCAAAAAAAACTAAAAAATTGTTTTCCAAACGTTACTCGTAACAAAACAAGCTTCGTCTTTCAGAGGTAAGCATACGATGTAATGGGTTTGAAACCCTTATATACTACCCATTTTGTAAAGTTTCCTCAGAGAAGGTATTGGCAAAAATCTGGTTGGTTATATACGTATAGTATACGTTTGCGGCTTGTGGCGTTTTTCTTGTTTTTTGAAGTTGTGCTCTGCATAGATTAAAATCTAATAATCTCTAAAAATCTAAAACACCGACTCAATCATAGAATGAGTCTTTGTCAGGGCTTTATCGTAATAACAAACAAAAATTTTGCAAAAATTCGATATAGTACACCCTTTTAATTGAATTATCTATACATTTAAGTTTGCACTGCATGCTATGATTTCAAACCACAGTCTACATCTGTTGGGAACGTTGCCCTGAACGGGACGGAATGAAACCCGTACGTTCGATGAGGCGAAAGACCTTAATCTTAGCTACCTGAGTAGTCCCTTTTCTGTCCTCTTCAGGGATGAATGACAAAAGGGGGGTGTTAGTAATAACATTTAAAAAAAAAGAGCTTTATAATCATCCCATTTACATTTTATAAACGTGTGTGGGTCCCACGTCAGGTACGTTGTCGTGAAAGGTCATTTATCATATCTAAACGTCTACCCCCCCCCCCTTTTTTTTCTCATTGTCAAGACCCTCTCATCTCCTTATATTCACGCAGTACTTAATTTTCCATGTGCACTAATTGCTGACAAAAATGTCATATAAATTGGATAGACTAAGCACTGCGAGTGTTTCTTTGCCTCAAGTGTAGTGGATTGATTTGATTGTTTTTGCTTAACGTCCAGTGGCAAATATTCCATGCAAATTAAAGCCATTGTGTTAGAAATTCACCTCAAGTCTAGTTAAACATTACCTTTTATTTGTATTTTTGTGAGAGAAGAAGAGAAAAAAAAACACGAATGATATAGAATTGCACACACGCACTTGCTTCAAATGTGTTTTCTAAAATAAAACCACTATGCAATCTTAAGCATTGATGACTATTTCGACTTAAGTTACAACAAAGTGGCATTTATTTGATAGCCAAATTATCTGATCCCGACTTGACTGTGATGAGAAAAAGCAACATATTACATGGTAGAGCACACTGGTTCCCGAAAAGTGGATCTTAGTATAAGAACAGGTACTTCCGATTTGGGCAACAAGGCAAACACATCATACTTTCAAATATTTATTTCATTATTCACGTGAAACTTCCGTCACGGGTTCTACCGTCACCCTGTAACGTGGAGCCTTTCAATTTGTATCAATTCATTGCCCATTGTCTTTTACTTTTGCACAAAGTAACAGCTACTCGTAGGAACTACATTTTGTCTACAATGTGTACTACTAGTTTTCTGCAGACACATACGGGGGTAAATTCAGTAAATAAACATACGTCATCAGGGACCGCCCATTTAGGGGAGAGCTTTCTGTATAACACTGAAGTTATATGCTCTTCTGATTGGCAGATAATGTTTGTAATAAATATTTTTTTGGTAGATGGATCAAAACTAGAGTTGAAAAAAAATAAAAAAATATATGCTGAATGTACTAATTTGTTTCCTTTCAGGGTTGAAAAGTAATGGGGGTCAGTATAGGAATTCAGTGCGAATGTACATTGTTTGTTAACAAGGCCATGTGAATGCCCAAAAATGCCGCATGACCCTATGTTTTTATTGTTGCAAAAGATAGGGCTACATTTGTACTTGCATGAATGATATATGAAAGATTTTAATTTCTAAAGGTAAATCAGGTATAAATTTATTCCCACACATAGATTAGCATTAAAGTCAATGGGAGATTTTTTTTTACTGAATTTACCCCTACAAGTAAGCAAAAACTAAACGAAGAGACAAATGATCAAACAGAAAAGACAAAAAACACTCCGCCACGGCTTTCTGGATTAATTCTTTTTTCATATCAACAATAGTCAGACAATTTTTTTGAAACTCCACCACTTGCACGTGGACAGAAGTGAATATTTTCACACTGAGATTCTCCTAAAACAATACAACAAACAAAACACAGCGAATTTCATACCGTTCAGTTTTGAGTTGTTGGTTTGATTGATGTATACACTGCATCTCCTATGATTCATATGACTGTTTTATGCGTCAACAACGTTGTTGCTCATTTACTAAACAGTGAAGGTATTTCGCCTTTTATAGCTGATGTTTATCATTTGAAAATCTATTCCAAGGTATCCCCCTTTTCTTCATAAAATAATTTAAACCAAAACAAATGCAAAAAGCAAAAAAAACTAAAAAATTGTTTTCCAAACGTTACTCGTAACAAAACAAGCTTCGTCTTTCAGAGGTAAGCATACGATGTAATGGGTTTGAAACCCTTATATACTACCCATTTTGTAAAGTTTCCTCAGAGAAGGTATTGGCAAAAATCTGGTTGGTTATATACGTATAGTATACGTTTGCGGCTTGTGGCGTTTTTCTTGTTTTTTGAAGTTGTGCTCTGCATAGATTAAAATCTAATAATCTCTAAAAATCTAAAACACCGACTCAATCATAGAATGAGTCTTTGTCAGGGCTTTATCGTAATAACAAACAAAAATTTTGCAAAAATTCGATATAGTACACCCTTTTAATTGAATTATCTATACATTTAAGTTTGCACTGCATGCTATGATTTCAAACCACAGTCTACATCTGTTGGGAACGTTGCCCTGAACGGGACGGAATGAAACCCGTACGTTCGATGAGGCGAAAGACCTTAATCTTAGCTACCTGAGTAGTCCTTTTTCTGTCCTCTTCAGGGATGAATGACAAAAGGGGGGTGTTAGTAATAACATTTAAAAAAAAAGAGCTTTATAATCATCCCATTTACATTTTATAAACGTGTGTGGGTCCCACGTCAGGTACGTTGTCGTGAAAGGTCATTTATCATATCTAAACGTCTACCCCCCCCCCCCTTTTTTTTCTCATTGTCAAGACCCTCTCATCTCCTTATATTCACGCAGTACTTAATTTTCCATGTGCACTAATTGCTGACAAAAATGTCATATAAATTGGATAGACTAAGCACTGCGAGTGTTTCTTTGTCTCAAGTGTAGTGGATTGATTTGATTGTTTTTGCTTAACGTCCAGTGGCAAATATTCCATGCAAATTAAAGCCATTGTGTTAGAAATTCACCTCAAGTCTAGTTAAACATTACCTTTTATTTGTATTTTTGTGAGAGAAGAAGAGAAAAAAAAACACGAATGATATAGAATTGCACACACGCACTTGCTTCAAATGTGTTTTCTAAAATAAAACCACTATGCAATCTTAAGCATTGATGACTATTTCGACTTAAGTTACAACAAAGTGGCATTTATTTGATAGCCAAATTATCTGATCCCGACTTGACTGTGATGAGAAAAAGCAACATATTACATGGTAGAGCACACTGGTTCCCGAAAAGTGGATCTTAGTATAAGAACAGGTACTTCCGATTTGGGCAACAAGGCAAACACATCATACTTTCAAATATTTATTTCATTATTCACGTGAAACTTCCGTCACGGGTTATACCGTCACCCTGTAACGTGGAGCCTTTCAATTTGTATCAATTCATTGCCCATTGTCTTTTACTTTTGCACAAAGTAACAGCTACTCGTAGGAACTACATTTTGTCTACAATGTGTACTACTAGTTTTCTGCAGACACATACGGGGGTAAATTCAGTAAATAAACATACGTCATCAGGGACCGCCCATTTAGGGGAGAGCTTTCTGTATAACACTGAAGTTATATGCTCTTCTGATTGGCAGATAATGTTTGTAATAAATATTTTTTTGGTAGATGGATCAAAACTAGAGTTGAAAAAAAAAAAAAAAATATATGCTGAATGTACTAATTTGTTTCCTTTCAGGGTTGAAAAGTAATGGGGGTCAGTATAGGAATTCAGTGCGAATGTACATTGTTTGTAAACAAGGCCATGTGAATGCCCAAAAATGCCGCATGACCCTATGTTTTTATTGTTGCAAAAGATAGGGCTACATTTGTACTTGCATGAATGATATATGAAAGATTTTAATTTCTAAAGGTAAATCAGGTATAAATTTATTCCCACACATAGATTAGCATTAAAGTCAATGGGAGATTTTTTTTTACTGAATTTACCCCTACAAGTAAGCAAAAACTAAACGAAGAGACAAATGATCAAACAGAAAAGACAAAAAACACTCCGCCACGGCTTTCTGGATTAATTCTTTTTTCATATCAACAATAGTCAGACAATTTTTTTGAAACTCCACCACTTGCACGTGGACAGAAGTGAATATTTTCACACTGAGATTCTCCTAAAACAATACAACAAACAAAACACAGCGAATTTCATACCGTTCAGTTTTGAGTTGTTGGTTTGATTGATGTATACACTGCATCTCCTATGATTCATATGACTGTTTTATGCGTCAACAACGTTGTTGCTCATTTACTAAACAGTGAAGGTATTTCGCCTTTTATAGCTGATGTTTATCATTTGAAAATCTATTCCAAGGTATCCCCCTTTTCTTCATAAAATAATTTAAACCAAAACAAATGCAAAAAGCAAAAAAAACTAAAAAATTGTTTTCCAAACGTTACTCGTAACAAAACAAGCTTCGTCTTTCAGAGGTAAGCATACGATGTAATGGGTTTGAAACCCTTATATACTACCCATTTTGTAAAGTTTCCTCAGAGAAGGTATTGGCAAAAATCTGGTTGGTTATATACGTATAGTATACGTTTGCGGCTTGTGGCGTTTTTCTTGTTTTTTGAAGTTGTGCTCTGCATAGATTAAAATCTAATAATCTCTAAAAATCTAAAACACCGACTCAATCATAGAATGAGTCTTTGTCAGGGCTTTATCGTAATAACAAACAAAAATTTTGCAAAAATTCGATATAGTACACCCTTTTAATTGAATTATCTATACATTTAAGTTTGCACTGCATGCTATGATTTCAAACCACAGTCTACATCTGTTGGGAACGTTGCCCTGAACGGGACGGAATGAAACCCGTACGTTCGATGAGGCGAAAGACCTTAATCTTAGCTACCTGAGTAGTCCCTTTTCTGTCCTCTTCAGGGATGAATGACAAAAGGGGGGTGTTAGTAATAACATTTAAAAAAAAAGAGCTTTATAATCATCCCATTTACATTTTATAAACGTGTGTGGGTCCCACGTCAGGTACGTTGTCGTGAAAGGTCATTTATCATATCTAAACGTCTACCCCCCCCCCCTTTTTTTTCTCATTGTCAAGACCCTCTCATCTCCTTATATTCACGCAGTACTTAATTTTCCATGTGCACTAATTGCTGACAAAAATGTCATATAAATTGGATAGACTAAGCACTGCGAGTGTTTCTTTGCCTCAAGTGTAGTGGATTGATTTGATTGTTTTTGCTTAACGTCCAGTGGCAAATATTCCATGCAAATTAAAGCCATTGTGTTAGAAATTCACCTCAAGTCTAGTTAAACATTACCTTTTATTTGTATTTTTGTGAGAGAAGAAGAGAAAAAAAAACACGAATGATATAGAATTGCACACACGCACTTGCTTCAAATGTGTTTTCTAAAATAAAACCACTATGCAATCTTAAGCATTGATGACTATTTCGACTTAAGTTACAACAAAGTGGCATTTATTTGATAGCCAAATTATCTGATCCCGACTTGACTGTGATGAGAAAAAGCAACATATTACATGGTAGAGCACACTGGTTCCCGAAAAGTGGATCTTAGTATAAGAACAGGTACTTCCGATTTGGGCAACAAGGCAAACACATCATACTTTCAAATATTTATTTCATTATTCACGTGAAACTTCCGTCACGGGTTCTACCGTCACCCTGTAACGTGGAGCCTTTCAATTTGTATCAATTCATTGCCCATTGTCTTTTACTTTTGCACAAAGTAACAGCTACTCGTAGGAACTACATTTTGTCTACAATGTGTACTACTAGTTTTCTGCAGACACATACGGGGGTAAATTCAGTAAATAAACATACGTCATCAGGGACCGCCCATTTAGGGGAGAGCTTTCTGTATAACACTGAAGTTATATGCTCTTCTGATTGGCAGATAATGTTTGTAATAAATATTTTTTTGGTAGATGGATCAAAACTAGAGTTGAAAAAAAATAAAAAAATATATGCTGAATGTACTAATTTGTTTCCTTTCAGGGTTGAAAAGTAATGGGGGTCAGTATAGGAATTCAGTGCGAATGTACATTGTTTGTTAACAAGGCCATGTGAATGCCCAAAAATGCCGCATGACCCTATGTTTTTATTGTTGCAAAAGATAGGGCTACATTTGTACTTGCATGAATGATATATGAAAGATTTTAATTTCTAAAGGTAAATCAGGTATAAATTTATTCCCACACATAGATTAGCATTAAAGTCAATGGGAGATTTTTTTTTACTGAATTTACCCCTACAAGTAAGCAAAAACTAAACGAAGAGACAAATGATCAAACAGAAAAGACAAAAAACACTCCGCCACGGCTTTCTGGATTAATTCTTTTTTCATATCAACAATAGTCAGACAATTTTTTTGAAACTCCACCACTTGCACGTGGACAGAAGTGAATATTTTCACACTGAGATTCTCCTAAAACAATACAACAAACAAAACACAGCGAATTTCATACCGTTCAGTTTTGAGTTGTTGGTTTGATTGATGTATACACTGCATCTCCTATGATTCATATGACTGTTTTATGCGTCAACAACGTTGTTGCTCATTTACTAAACAGTGAAGGTATTTCGCCTTTTATAGCTGATGTTTATCATTTGAAAATCTATTCCAAGGTATCCCCCTTTTCTTCATAAAATAATTTAAACCAAAACAAATGCAAAAAGCAAAAAAAACTAAAAAATTGTTTTCCAAACGTTACTCGTAACAAAACAAGCTTCGTCTTTCAGAGGTAAGCATACGATGTAATGGGTTTGAAACCCTTATATACTACCCATTTTGTAAAGTTTCCTCAGAGAAGGTATTGGCAAAAATCTGGTTGGTTATATACGTATAGTATACGTTTGCGGCTTGTGGCGTTTTTCTTGTTTTTTGAAGTTGTGCTCTGCATAGATTAAAATCTAATAATCTCTAAAAATCTAAAACACCGACTCAATCATAGAATGAGTCTTTGTCAGGGCTTTATCGTAATAACAAACAAAAATTTTGCAAAAATTCGATATAGTACACCCTTTTAATTGAATTATCTATACATTTAAGTTTGCACTGCATGCTATGATTTCAAACCACAGTCTACATCTGTTGGGAACGTTGCCCTGAACGGGACGGAATGAAACCCGTACGTTCGATGAGGCGAAAGACCTTAATCTTAGCTACCTGAGTAGTCCTTTTTCTGTCCTCTTCAGGGATGAATGACAAAAGGGGGGTGTTAGTAATAACATTTAAAAAAAAAGAGCTTTATAATCATCCCATTTACATTTTATAAACGTGTGTGGGTCCCACGTCAGGTACGTTGTCGTGAAAGGTCATTTATCATATCTAAACGTCTACCCCCCCCCTTTTTTTTCTCATTGTCAAGACCCTCTCATCTCCTTATATTCACGCAGTACTTAATTTTCCATGTGCACTAATTGCTGACAAAAATGTCATATAAATTGGATAGACTAAGCACTGCGAGTGTTTCTTTGTCTCAAGTGTAGTGGATTGATTTGATTGTTTTTGCTTAACGTCCAGTGGCAAATATTCCATGCAAATTAAAGCCATTGTGTTAGAAATTCACCTCAAGTCTAGTTAAACATTACCTTTTATTTGTATTTTTGTGAGAGAAGAAGAGAAAAAAAAACACGAATGATATAGAATTGCACACACGCACTTGCTTCAAATGTGTTTTCTAAAATAAAACCACTATGCAATCTTAAGCATTGATGACTATTTCGACTTAAGTTACAACAAAGTGGCATTTATTTGATAGCCAAATTATCTGATCCCGACTTGACTGTGATGAGAAAAAGCAACATATTACATGGTAGAGCACACTGGTTCCCGAAAAGTGGATCTTAGTATAAGAACAGGTACTTCCGATTTGGGCAACAAGGCAAACACATCATACTTTCAAATATTTATTTCATTATTCACGTGAAACTTCCGTCACGGGTTATACCGTCACCCTGTAACGTGGAGCCTTTCAATTTGTATCAATTCATTGCCCATTGTCTTTTACTTTTGCACAAAGTAACAGCTACTCGTAGGAACTACATTTTGTCTACAATGTGTACTACTAGTTTTCTGCAGACACATACGGGGGTAAATTCAGTAAATAAACATACGTCATCAGGGACCGCCCATTTAGGGGAGAGCTTTCTGTATAACACTGAAGTTATATGCTCTTCTGATTGGCAGATAATGTTTGTAATAAATATTTTTTTGGTAGATGGATCAAAACTAGAGTTGAAAAAAAAAAAAAAAATATATGCTGAATGTACTAATTTGTTTCCTTTCAGGGTTGAAAAGTAATGGGGGTCAGTATAGGAATTCAGTGCGAATGTACATTGTTTGTAAACAAGGCCATGTGAATGCCCAAAAATGCCGCATGACCCTATGTTTTTATTGTTGCAAAAGATAGGGCTACATTTGTACTTGCATGAATGATATATGAAAGATTTTAATTTCTAAAGGTAAATCAGGTATAAATTTATTCCCACACATAGATTAGCATTAAAGTCAATGGGAGATTTTTTTTTACTGAATTTACCCCTACAAGTAAGCAAAAACTAAACGAAGAGACAAATGATCAAACAGAAAAGACAAAAAACACTCCGCCACGGCTTTCTGGATTAATTCTTTTTTCATATCAACAATAGTCAGACAATTTTTTTGAAACTCCACCACTTGCACGTGGACAGAAGTGAATATTTTCACACTGAGATTCTCCTAAAACAATACAACAAACAAAACACAGCGAATTTCATACCGTTCAGTTTTGAGTTGTTGGTTTGATTGATGTATACACTGCATCTCCTATGATTCATATGACTGTTTTATGCGTCAACAACGTTGTTGCTCATTTACTAAACAGTGAAGGTATTTCGCCTTTTATAGCTGATGTTTATCATTTGAAAATCTATTCCAAGGTATCCCCCTTTTCTTCATAAAATAATTTAAACCAAAACAAATGCAAAAAGCAAAAAAAACTAAAAAATTGTTTTCCAAACGTTACTCGTAACAAAACAAGCTTCGTCTTTCAGAGGTAAGCATACGATGTAATGGGTTTGAAACCCTTATATACTACCCATTTTGTAAAGTTTCCTCAGAGAAGGTATTGGCAAAAATCTGGTTGGTTATATACGTATAGTATACGTTTGCGGCTTGTGGCGTTTTTCTTGTTTTTTGAAGTTGTGCTCTGCATAGATTAAAATCTAATAATCTCTAAAAATCTAAAACACCGACTCAATCATAGAATGAGTCTTTGTCAGGGCTTTATCGTAATAACAAACAAAAATTTTGCAAAAATTCGATATAGTACACCCTTTTAATTGAATTATCTATACATTTAAGTTTGCACTGCATGCTATGATTTCAAACCACAGTCTACATCTGTTGGGAACGTTGCCCTTAACGGGACGGAATGAAACCCGTACGTTCGATGAGGCGAAAGACCTTAATCTTAGCTACCTGAGTAGTCCGTTTTCTGTCCTCTTCAGGGATGAATGACAAAAGGGGGGTGTTAGTAATAACATTTAAAAAAAAAGAGCTTTATAATCATCCCATTTACATTTTATAAACGTGTGTGGGTCCCACGTCAGGTACGTTGTCGTGAAAGGTCATTTATCATATCTAAACGTCTACCCCCCCCCCCTTTTTTTTCTCATTGTCAAGACCCTCTCATCTCCTTATATTCACGCAGTACTTAATTTTCCATGTGCACTAATTGCTGACAAAAATGTCATATAAATTGGATAGACTAAGCACTGCGAGTGTTTCTTTGCCTCAAGTGTAGTGGATTGATTTGATTGTTTTTGCTTAACGTCCAGTGGCAAATATTCCATGCAAATTAAAGCCATTGTGTTAGAAATTCACCTCAAGTCTAGTTAAACATTACCTTTTATTTGTATTTTTGTGAGAGAAGAAGAGAAAAAAAAAACACGAATGATATAGAATTGCACACACGCACTTGCTTCAAATGTGTTTTCTAAAATAAAACCACTATGCAATCTTAAGCATTGATGACTATTTCGACTTAAGTTACAACAAAGTGGCATTTATTTGATAGCCAAATTATCTGATCCCGACTTGACTGTGATGAGAAAAAGCAACATATTACATGGTAGAGCACACTGGTTCCCGAAAAGTGGATCTTAGTATAAGAACAGGTACTTCCGATTTGGGCAACAAGGCAAACACATCATACTTTCAAATATTTATTTCATTATTCACGTGAAACTTCCGTCACGGGTTCTACCGTCACCCTGTAACGTGGAGCCTTTCAATTTGTATCAATTCATTGCCCATTGTCTTTTACTTTTGCACAAAGTAACAGCTACTCGTAGGAACTACATTTTGTCTACAATGTGTACTACTAGTTTTCTGCAGACACATACGGGGGTAAATTCAGTAAATAAACATACGTCATCAGGGACCGCCCATTTAGGGGAGAGCTTTCTGTATAACACTGAAGTTATATGCTCTTCTGATTGGCAGATAATGTTTGTAATAAATATTTTTTTGGTAGATGGATCAAAACTAGAGTTGAAAAAAAATAAAAAAATATATGCTGAATGTACTAATTTGTTTCCTTTCAGGGTTGAAAAGTAATGGGGGTCAGTATAGGAATTCAGTGCGAATGTACATTGTTTGTAAACAAGGCCATGTGAATGCCCAAAAATGCCGCATGACCCTATGTTTTTATTGTTGCAAAAGATAGGGCTACATTTGTACTTGCATGAATGATATATGAAAGATTTTAATTTCTAAAGGTAAATCAGGTATAAATTTATTCCCACACATAGATTAGCATTAAAGTCAATGGGAGATTTTTTTTTACTGAATTTACCCCTACAAGTAAGCAAAAACTAAACGAAGAGACAAATGATCAAACAGAAAAGACAAAAAACACTCCGCCACGGCTTTCTGGATTAATTTTTTTTTCATATCAACAATAGTCAGACAATTTTTTTGAAACTCCACCACTTGCACGTGGACAGAAGTGAATATTTTCACACTGAGATTCTCCTAAAACAATACAACAAACAAAACACAGCGAATTTCATACCGTTCAGTTTTGAGTTGTTGGTTTGATTGATGTATACACTGCATCTCCTATGATTCATATGACTGTTTTATGCGTCAACAACGTTGTTGCTCATTTACTAAACAGTGAAGGTATTTCGCCTTTTATAGCTGATGTTTATCATTTGAAAATCTATTCCAAGGTATCCCCCTTTTCTTCATAAAATAATTTAAACCAAAACAAATGCAAAAAGCAAAAAAAACTAAAAAATTGTTTTCCAAACGTTACTCGTAACAAAACAAGCTTCGTCTTTCAGAGGTAAGCATACGATGTAATGGGTTTGAAACCCTTATATACTACCCATTTTGTAAAGTTTCCTCAGAGAAGGTATTGGCAAAAATCTGGTTGGTTATATACGTATAGTATACGTTTGCGGCTTGTGGCGTTTTTCTTGTTTTTTGAAGTTGTGCTCTGCATAGATTAAAATCTAATAATCTCTAAAAATCTAAAACACCGACTCAATCATAGAATGAGTCTTTGTCAGGGCTTTATCGTAATAACAAACAAAAATTTTGCAAAAATTCGATATAGTACACCCTTTTAATTGAATTATCTATACATTTAAGTTTGCACTGCATGCTATGATTTCAAACCACAGTCTACATCTGTTGGGAACGTTGCCCTGAACGGGACGGAATGAAACCCGTACGTTCGATGAGGCGAAAGACCTTAATCTTAGCTACCTGAGTAGTCCTTTTTCTGTCCTCTTCAGGGATGAATGACAAAAGGGGGGTGTTAGTAATAACATTTAAAAAAAAAGAGCTTTATAATCATCCCATTTACATTTTATTAAACGTGTGTGGGTCCCACGTCAGGTACGTTGTCGTGAAAGGTCGTTTATCATATCTAAACGTCTACCCCCCCCCCCTTTTTTTTCTCATTGTCAAGACCCTCTCATCTCCTTATATTCACGCAGTACTTAATTTTCCATGTGCACTAATTGCTGACAAAAATGTCATATAAATTGGATAGACTAAGCACTGCGAGTGTTTCTTTGCCTCAAGTGTAGTGGATTGATTTGATTGTTTTTGCTTAACGTCCAGTGGCAAATATTCCATGCAAATTAAAGCCATTGTGTTAGAAATTCACCTCAAGTCTAGTTAAACATTACCTTTTATTTGTATTTTTGTGAGAGAAGAAGAGAAAAAAAAAACACGAATGATATAGAATTGCACACACGCACTTGCTTCAAATGTGTTTTCTAAAATAAAACCACTATGCAATCTTAAGCATTGATGACTATTTCGACTTAAGTTACAACAAAGTGGCATTTATTTGATAGCCAAATTATCTGATCCCGACTTGACTGTGATGAGAAAAAGCAACATATTACATGGTAGAGCACACTGGTTCCCGAAAAGTGGATCTTAGTATAAGAACAGGTACTTCCGATTTGGGCAACAAGGCAAACACATCATACTTTCAAATATTTATTTCATTATTCACGTGAAACTTCCGTCACGGGTTCTACCGTCACCCTGTAACGTGGAGCCTTTCAATTTGTATCAATTCATTGCCCATTGTCTTTTACTTTTGCACAAAGTAACAGCTACTCGTAGGAACTACATTTTGTCTACAATGTGTACTACTAGTTTTCTGCAGACACATACGGGGGTAAATTCAGTAAATAAACATACGTCATCAGGGACCGCCCATTTAGGGGAGAGCTTTCTGTATAACACTGAAGTTATATGCTCTTCTGATTGGCAGATAATGTTTGTAATAAATATTTTTTTGGTAGATGGATCAAAACTAGAGTTGAAAAAAAATAAAAAAATATATGCTGAATGTACTAATTTGTTTCCTTTCAGGGTTGAAAAGTAATGGGGGTCAGTATAGGAATTCAGTGCGAATGTACATTGTTTGTAAACAAGGCCATGTGAATGCCCAAAAATGCCGCATGACCCTATGTTTTTATTGTTGCAAAAGATAGGGCTACATTTGTACTTGCATGAATGATATATGAAAGATTTTAATTTCTAAAGGTAAATCAGGTATAAATTTATTCCCACACATAGATTAGCATTAAAGTCAATGGGAGATTTTTTTTTACTGAATTTACCCCTACAAGTAAGCAAAAACTAAACGAAGAGACAAATGATCAAACAGAAAAGACAAAAAACACTCCGCCACGGCTTTCTGGATTAATTTTTTTTTCATATCAACAATAGTCAGACAATTTTTTTGAAACTCCACCACTTGCACGTGGACAGAAGTGAATATTTTCACACTGAGATTCTCCTAAAACAATACAACAAACAAAACACAGCGAATTTCATACCGTTCAGTTTTGAGTTGTTGGTTTGATTGATGTATACACTGCATCTCCTATGATTCATATGACTGTTTTATGCGTCAACAACGTTGTTGCTCATTTACTAAACAGTGAAGGTATTTCGCCTTTTATAGCTGATGTTTATCATTTGAAAATCTATTCCAAGGTATCCCCCTTTTCTTCATAAAATAATTTAAACCAAAACAAATGCAAAAAGCAAAAAAAACTAAAAAATTGTTTTCCAAACGTTACTCGTAACAAAACAAGCTTCGTCTTTCAGAGGTAAGCATACGATGTAATGGGTTTGAAACCCTTATATACTACCCATTTTGTAAAGTTTCCTCAGAGAAGGTATTGGCAAAAATCTGGTTGGTTATATACGTATAGTATACGTTTGCGGCTTGTGGCGTTTTTCTTGTTTTTTGAAGTTGTGCTCTGCATAGATTAAAATCTAATAATCTCTAAAAATCTAAAACACCGACTCAATCATAGAATGAGTCTTTGTCAGGGCTTTATCGTAATAACAAACAAAAATTTTGCAAAAATTCGATATAGTACACCCTTTTAATTGAATTATCTATACATTTAAGTTTGCACTGCATGCTATGATTTCAAACCACAGTCTACATCTGTTGGGAACGTTGCCCTGAACGGGACGGAATGAAACCCGTACGTTCGATGAGGCGAAAGACCTTAATCTTAGCTACCTGAGTAGTCCTTTTTCTGTCCTCTTCAAGGATGAATGACAAAAGGGGGGTGTTAGTAATAACATTTAAAAAAAAAGAGCTTTATAATCATCCCATTTACATTTTATTAAACGTGTGTGGGTCCCACGTCAGGTACGTTGTCGTGAAAGGTCGTTTATCATATCTAAACGTCTACCCCCCCCCCCTTTTTTTTCTCATTGTCAAGACCCTCTCATCTCCTTATATTCACGCAGTACTTAATTTTCCATGTGCACTAATTGCTGACAAAAATGTCATATAAATTGGATAGACTAAGCACTGCGAGTGTTTCTTTGCCTCAAGTGTAGTGGATTGATTTGATTGTTTTTGCTTAACGTCCAGTGGCAAATATTCCATGCAAATTAAAGCCATTGTGTTAGAAATTCACCTCAAGTCTAGTTAAACATTACCTTTTATTTGTATTTTTGTGAGAGAAGAAGAGAAAAAAAAAACACGAATGATATAGAATTGCACACACGCACTTGCTTCAAATGTGTTTTCTAAAATAAAACCACTATGCAATCTTAAGCATTGATGACTATTTCGACTTAAGTTACAACAAAGTGGCATTTATTTGATAGCCAAATTATCTGATCCCGACTTGACTGTGATGAGAAAAAGCAACATATTACATGGTAGAGCACACTGGTTCCCGAAAAGTGGATCTTAGTATAAGAACAGGTACTTCCGATTTGGGCAACAAGGCAAACACATCATACTTTCAAATATTTATTTCATTATTCACGTGAAACTTCCGTCACGGGTTCTACCGTCACCCTGTAACGTGGAGCCTTTCAATTTGTATCAATTCATTGCCCATTGTCTTTTACTTTTGCACAAAGTAACAGCTACTCGTAGGAACTACATTTTGTCTACAATGTGTACTACTAGTTTTCTGCAGACACATACGGGGGTAAATTCAGTAAATAAACATACGTCATCAGGGACCGCCCATTTAGGGGAGAGCTTTCTGTATAACACTGAAGTTATATGCTCTTCTGATTGGCAGATAATGTTTGTAATAAATATTTTTTTGGTAGATGGATCAAAACTAGAGTTGAAAAAAAATAAAAAAATATATGCTGAATGTACTAATTTGTTTCCTTTCAGGGTTGAAAAGTAATGGGGGTCAGTATAGGAATTCAGTGCGAATGTACATTGTTTGTAAACAAGGCCATGTGAATGCCCAAAAATGCCGCATGACCCTATGTTTTTATTGTTGCAAAAGATAGGGCTACATTTGTACTTGCATGAATGATATATGAAAGATTTTAATTTCTAAAGGTAAATCAGGTATAAATTTATTCCCACACATAGATTAGCATTAAAGTCAATGGGAGATTTTTTTTTACTGAATTTACCCCTACAAGTAAGCAAAAACTAAACGAAGAGACAAATGATCAAACAGAAAAGACAAAAAACACTCCGCCACGGCTTTCTGGATTAATTTTTTTTTCATATCAACAATAGTCAGACAATTTTTTTGAAACTCCACCACTTGCACGTGGACAGAAGTGAATATTTTCACACTGAGATTCTCCTAAAACAATACAACAAACAAAACACAGCGAATTTCATACCGTTCAGTTTTGAGTTGTTGGTTTGATTGATGTATACACTGCATCTCCTATGATTCATATGACTGTTTTATGCGTCAACAACGTTGTTGCTCATTTACTAAACAGTGAAGGTATTTCGCCTTTTATAGCTGATGTTTATCATTTGAAAATCTATTCCAAGGTATCCCCCTTTTCTTCATAAAATAATTTAAACCAAAACAAATGCAAAAAGCAAAAAAAACTAAAAAATTGTTTTCCAAACGTTACTCGTAACAAAACAAGCTTCGTCTTTCAGAGGTAAGCATACGATGTAATGGGTTTGAAACCCTTATATACTACCCATTTTGTAAAGTTTCCTCAGAGAAGGTATTGGCAAAAATCTGGTTGGTTATATACGTATAGTATACGTTTGCGGCTTGTGGCGTTTTTCTTGTTTTTTGAAGTTGTGCTCTGCATAGATTAAAATCTAATAATCTCTAAAAATCTAAAACACCGACTCAATCATAGAATGAGTCTTTGTCAGGGCTTTATCGTAATAACAAACAAAAATTTTGCAAAAATTCGATATAGTACACCCTTTTAATTGAATTATCTATACATTTAAGTTTGCACTGCATGCTATGATTTCAAACCACAGTCTACATCTGTTGGGAACGTTGCCCTGAACGGGACGGAATGAAACCCGTACGTTCGATGAGGCGAAAGACCTTAATCTTAGCTACCTGAGTAGTCCTTTTTCTGTCCTCTTCAGGGATGAATGACAAAAGGGGGGTGTTAGTAATAACATTTAAAAAAAAAAGAGCTTTATAATCATCCCATTTACATTTTATTAAACGTGTGTGGGTCCCACGTCAGGTACGTTGTCGTGAAAGGTCGTTTATCATATCTAAACGTCTACCCCCCCCCCTTTTTTTTCTCATTGTCAAGACCCTCTCATCTCCTTATATTCACGCAGTACTTAATTTTCCATGTGCACTAATTGCTGACAAAAATGTCATATAAATTGGATAGACTAAGCACTGCGAGTGTTTCTTTGCCTCAAGTGTAGTGGATTGATTTGATTGTTTTTGCTTAACGTCCAGTGGCAAATATTCCATGCAAATTAAAGCCATTGTGTTAGAAATTCACCTCAAGTCTAGTTAAACATTACCTTTTATTTGTATTTTTGTGAGAGAAGAAGAGAAAAAAAAAACACGAATGATATAGAATTGCACACACGCACTTGCTTCAAATGTGTTTTCTAAAATAAAACCACTATGCAATCTTAAGCATTGATGACTATTTCGACTTAAGTTACAACAAAGTGGCATTTATTTGATAGCCAAATTATCTGATCCCGACTTGACTGTGATGAGAAAAAGCAACATATTACATGGTAGAGCACACTGGTTCCCGAAAAGTGGATCTTAGTATAAGAACAGGTACTTCCGATTTGGGCAACAAGGCAAACACATCATACTTTCAAATATTTATTTCATTATTCACGTGAAACTTCCGTCACGGGTTCTACCGTCACCCTGTAACGTGGAGCCTTTCAATTTGTATCAATTCATTGCCCATTGTCTTTTACTTTTGCACAAAGTAACAGCTACTCGTAGGAACTACATTTTGTCTACAATGTGTACTACTAGTTTTCTGCAGACACATACGGGGGTAAATTCAGTAAATAAACATACGTCATCAGGGACCGCCCATTTAGGGGAGAGCTTTCTGTATAACACTGAAGTTATATGCTCTTCTGATTGGCAGATAATGTTTGTAATAAATATTTTTTTGGTAGATGGATCAAAACTAGAGTTGAAAAAAAATAAAAAAATATATGCTGAATGTACTAATTTGTTTCCTTTCAGGGTTGAAAAGTAATGGGGGTCAGTATAGGAATTCAGTGCGAATGTACATTGTTTGTAAACAAGGCCATGTGAATGCCCAAAAATGCCGCATGACCCTATGTTTTTATTGTTGCAAAAGATAGGGCTACATTCGTACTTGCATGAATGATATATGAAAGATTTTAATTTCTAAAGGTAAATCAGGTATAAATTTATTCCCACACATAGATTAGCATTAAAGTCAATGGGAGATTTTTTTTTACTGAATTTACCCCTACAAGTAAGCAAAAACTAAACGAAGAGACAAATGATCAAACAGAAAAGACAAAAAACACTCCGCCACGGCTTTCTGGATTAATTTTTTTTTCATATCAACAATAGTCAGACAATTTTTTTGAAACTCCACCACTTGCACGTGGACAGAAGTGAATATTTTCACACTGAGATTCTCCTAAAACAATACAACAAACAAAACACAGCGAATTTCATACCGTTCAGTTTTGAGTTGTTGGTTTGATTGATGTATACACTGCATCTCCTATGATTCATATGACTGTTTTATGCGTCAACAACGTTGTTGCTCATTTACTAAACAGTGAAGGTATTTCGCCTTTTATAGCTGATGTTTATCATTTGAAAATCTATTCCAAGGTATCCCCCTTTTCTTCATAAAATAATTTAAACCAAAACAAATGCAAAAAGCAAAAAAAACTAAAAAATTGTTTTCCAAACGTTACTCGTAACAAAACAAGCTTCGTCTTTCAGAGGTAAGCATACGATGTAATGGGTTTGAAACCCTTATATACTACCCATTTTGTAAAGTTTCCTCAGAGAAGGTATTGGCAAAAATCTGGTTGGTTATATACGTATAGTATACGTTTGCGGCTTGTGGCGTTTTTCTTGTTTTTTTGAAGTTGTGCTCTGCATAGATTAAAATCTAATAATCTCTAAAAATCTAAAACACCGACTCAATCATAGAATGAGTCTTTGTCAGGGCTTTATCGTAATAACAAACAAAAATTTTGCAAAAATTCGATATAGTACACCCTTTTAATTGAATTATCTATACATTTAAGTTTGCACTGCATGCTATGATTTCAAACCACAGTCTACATCTGTTGGGAACGTTGCCCTGAACGGGACGGAATGAAACCCGTACGTTCGATGAGGCGAAAGACCTTAATCTTAGCTACCTGAGTAGTCCTTTTTCTGTCCTCTTCAGGGATGAATGACAAAAGGGGGGTGTTAGTAATAACATTTAAAAAAAAAGAGCTTTATAATCATCCCATTTACATTTTATTAAACGTGTGTGGGTCCCACGTCAGGTACGTTGTCGTGAAAGGTCGTTTATCATATCTAAACGTCTACCCCCCCCCCCCTTTTTTTTCTCATTGTCAAGACCCTCTCATCTCCTTATATTCACGCAGTACTTAATTTTCCATGTGCACTAATTGCTGACAAAAATGTCATATAAATTGGATAGACTAAGCACTGCGAGTGTTTCTTTGCCTCAAGTGTAGTGGATTGATTTGATTGTTTTTGCTTAACGTCCAGTGGCAAATATTCCATGCAAATTAAAGCCATTGTGTTAGAAATTCACCTCAAGTCTAGTTAAACATTACCTTTTATTTGTATTTTTGTGAGAGAAGAAGAGAAAAAAAAAACACGAATGATATAGAATTGCACACACGCACTTGCTTCAAATGTGTTTTCTAAAATAAAACCACTATGCAATCTTAAGCATTGATGACTATTTCGACTTAAGTTACAACAAAGTGGCATTTATTTGATAGCCAAATTATCTGATCCCGACTTGACTGTGATGAGAAAAAGCAACATATTACATGGTAGAGCACACTGGTTCCCGAAAAGTGGATCTTAGTATAAGAACAGGTACTTCCGATTTGGGCAACAAGGCAAACACATCATACTTTCAAATATTTATTTCATTATTCACGTGAAACTTCCGTCACGGGTTCTACCGTCACCCTGTAACGTGGAGCCTTTCAATTTGTATCAATTCATTGCCCATTGTCTTTTACTTTTGCACAAAGTAACAGCTACTCGTAGGAACTACATTTTGTCTACAATGTGTACTACTAGTTTTCTGCAGACACATACGGGGGTAAATTCAGTAAATAAACATACGTCATCAGGGACCGCCCATTTAGGGGAGAGCTTTCTGTATAACACTGAAGTTATATGCTCTTCTGATTGGCAGATAATGTTTGTAATAAATATTTTTTTGGTAGATGGATCAAAACTAGAGTTGAAAAAAAATAAAAAAATATATGCTGAATGTACTAATTTGTTTCCTTTCAGGGTTGAAAAGTAATGGGGGTCAGTATAGGAATTCAGTGCGAATGTACATTGTTTGTAAACAAGGCCATGTGAATGCCCAAAAATGCCGCATGACCCTATGTTTTTATTGTTGCAAAAGATAGGGCTACATTTGTACTTGCATGAATGATATATGAAAGATTTTAATTTCTAAAGGTAAATCAGGTATAAATTTATTCCCACACATAGATTAGCATTAAAGTCAATGGGAGATTTTTTTTTACTGAATTTACCCCTACAAGTAAGCAAAAACTAAACGAAGAGACAAATGATCAAACAGAAAAGACAAAAAACACTCCGCCACGGCTTTCTGGATTAATTTTTTTTTCATATCAACAATAGTCAGACAATTTTTTTGAAACTCCACCACTTGCACGTGGACAGAAGTGAATATTTTCACACTGAGATTCTCCTAAAACAATACAACAAACAAAACACAGCGAATTTCATACCGTTCAGTTTTGAGTTGTTGGTTTGATTGATGTATACACTGCATCTCCTATGATTCATATGACTGTTTTATGCGTCAACAACGTTGTTGCTCATTTACTAAACAGTGAAGGTATTTCGCCTTTTATAGCTGATGTTTATCATTTGAAAATCTATTCCAAGGTATCCCCCTTTTCTTCATAAAATAATTTAAACCAAAACAAATGCAAAAAGCAAAAAAAACTAAAAAATTGTTTTCCAAACGTTACTCGTAACAAAACAAGCTTCGTCTTTCAGAGGTAAGCATACGATGTAATGGGTTTGAAACCCTTATATACTACCCATTTTGTAAAGTTTCCTCAGAGAAGGTATTGGCAAAAATCTGGTTGGTTATATACGTATAGTATACGTTTGCGGCTTGTGGCGTTTTTCTTGTTTTTTTGAAGTTGTGCTCTGCATAGATTAAAATCTAATAATCTCTAAAAATCTAAAACACCGACTCAATCATAGAATGAGTCTTTGTCAGGGCTTTATCGTAATAACAAACAAAAATTTTGCAAAAATTCGATATAGTACACCCTTTTAATTGAATTATCTATACATTTAAGTTTGCACTGCATGCTATGATTTCAAACCACAGTCTACATCTGTTGGGAACGTTGCCCTGAACGGGACGGAATGAAACCCGTACGTTCGATGAGGCGAAAGACCTTAATCTTAGCTACCTGAGTAGTCCTTTTTCTGTCCTCTTCAGGGATGAATGACAAAAGGGGGGTGTTAGTAATAACATTTAAAAAAAAAGAGCTTTATAATCATCCCATTTACATTTTATTAAACGTGTGTGGGTCCCACGTCAGGTACGTTGTCGTGAAAGGTCGTTTATCATATCTAAACGTCTACCCCCCCCCCCCCTTTTTTTATTGTCAAGACCCTCTCATCTCCTTATATTCACGCAGTACTTAATTTTCCATGTGCACTAATTGCTGACAAAAATGTCATATAAATTGGATAGACTAAGCACTGCGAGTGTTTCTTTGCCTCAAGTGTAGTGGATTGATTTGATTGTTTTTGCTTAACGTCCAGTGGCAAATATTCCATGCAAATTAAAGCCATTGTGTTAGAAATTCACCTCAAGTCTAGTTAAACATTACCTTTTATTTGTATTTTTGTGAGAGAAGAAGAGAAAAAAAAAACACGAATGATATAGAATTGCACACACGCACTTGCTTCAAATGTGTTTTCTAAAATAAAACCACTATGCAATCTTAAGCATTGATGACTATTTCGACTTAAGTTACAACAAAGTGGCATTTATTTGATAGCCAAATTATCTGATCCCGACTTGACTGTGATGAGAAAAAGCAACATATTACATGGTAGAGCACACTGGTTCCCGAAAAGTGGATCTTAGTATAAGAACAGGTACTTCCGATTTGGGCAACAAGGCAAACACATCATACTTTCAAATATTTATTTCATTATTCACGTGAAACTTCCGTCACGGGTTCTACCGTCACCCTGTAACGTGGAGCCTTTCAATTTGTATCAATTCATTGCCCATTGTCTTTTACTTTTGCACAAAGTAACAGCTACTCGTAGGAACTACATTTTGTCTACAATGTGTACTACTAGTTTTCTGCAGACACATACGGGGGTAAATTCAGTAAATAAACATACGTCATCAGGGACCGCCCATT